>NW_007246007.1:149721-168870 GCF_000164805.1 Carlito syrichta
TACAATAAATCAAAAAATCAGCCAGGTGTGGTAGTGCGCGCCTGTAATTCCGGCTACTCGGAAGGCTGAGGCGGAAGGATCGCCAGAGCCCAGCAGGTCAAGGTGGCAGTGGCCGGGAGCGGCCACTGCACTCCAGTCTGGGCAACCGAGTGAGACTCCAACACAAAAAAACAAACAAACAAAAAAAAAGAAGGACAAACATATGAACTTTGCAGCAACTTGGATGGATTTAGAGTCTATCATACTCAGTGATCTATCACAGAAACAAAGAACAGAGTACCATATGTTCCCACTCATAAGCGAACCTTGAACAATTATCATAATACTATAAGAAAGGGATTGGCAGTAGTAGGAAACTGCCAGGGGAGGGGAGTTGGCAGTTGAGGGAAACTTCCAGGGCAGGGAGGGGCACACCTTATCAACAAAGGTACCTGCATAATGAACATTTGTATACCTAACCCTGAATTGTACCACACATCTTTAAAATAAAAAAATGAAAATAAATAAATAAATAGAAAAAAGAACTAGATGACACAAGACATACAGTTGATCTCAAGGAATGCTTTAATTTTTAACAATTTGGATCTTTTATGATATTATGATTTCTGTAAAGTCAGTGGAATGGGTTTGTCTATTTTTACTGACATGACTTAAAATAACTGGTAGAGTCAGTCAACTTTATTCCTTGTGAAAATGTACCTCTGCAAAAGAGCCATAGGATGCAAACTGCAGGCTGGATAGAGTACCATCTAGAGTCTGCAATGAACATTTCTGATGGCAAACAACAACCTTGCGAGAAGATTGCTGTTGGTTCTCCTCACTTGAAAAATGAGGACACTGAGGCTGAGACAGGTTAAGGGATTGCCATAGACTTATCACACTAGAAGGTAGCTAAGTGAACTGAAACATGCATCTTCTACCCACCGCCCTTCTATGAGTCACTGTTCATTTATTGAACAAATACTGTTCACCATGTGCTGCTCTAAACCTGCCCCAAACAACCCTCTACTTGTTTCTCAGCACCTGCACACTTTTTTCCTATTTTCTTCACTATTCAATCTTTGGTCATAACAAGTAGATTCGTGGGACAGAGGTAAAATGACTATGTATCCCTTTTCTGTTTATATCTGTGTCTTGGTTTGATTTTTGCTGGCTTCTCCTTTCACTCCCGAATGTGTACCAGTTTAGAGTACTAACTCTGAGGTCAATCTAGAAAAAGTATTCCCATGATATTCAGAACAAGTCAACTGCCACCCTAACTTGGTGGCCTAACCGAGACCTCTGCTCACTCAGGTAAATGTACTGCCCTTTGGGAGTTAATGTTCTAATTTCCCCTAAAGGTTGGTTAAAATGTCCTCTTAAGAACTTGTTCAATTCTAAAGGGATATGAAGCAGGAGAAGGCAGGCATAATATTCAAGTTATTTACCAACCTTAGCAAGGCCCCGGAGGTTGGGCTGTATGCATGCAGGTGTGCTTGGCTGGGAGAAGGGAGGAATTTCACTCCCCACCTCCACTTTTTCTCCTGCTGGCTGGAGCTTTTGCCATGAACTTGCCATATGACCACATCCTGTTAAGCCTCCTCCTGTCTCTGAATTGTAGTTTCTTCTGCAAAATGAGGGGTGGGACAATGTTATCTCAAAACCCTACAGTGCGGCATATTTACAATTGCAGCAAGACAGAGGTGAGCCCCTCTTTGAACCAAATGTTGAAATCATGGAACTGAACAGCAATTCTCACAGAGCCAGGACTGAGGATTCTTTGCTGAGGAGATTTAATGAGATGTATGTAAATAGCTCTCCCCTTCCCACTCTTCCTGCCTCCAGCCTCCTCAATTATAGAGCAGGAGCTTTGCCAGTTCACCCAAGTTCTAGAAATTCACCTCTCCAGTCCAGCAAAACAGGCATTAAGAAGCCTATAAATAATCATCTTATTCTCACATCTCTGCAGCAGCAGAGAGGCTGGTTGTGCAAACAAATGAATTGGCAGTTCATAGACAACTCAAATGAATATTGAAAGGTAAAGCTTGCAGGATGTATTTGGAAGTAAAAGCAGCATTATTTTTTTTTTCCCTTAGGGGCACCAAAAACAGTCCCCTTCACTCCCATCCATTTTAAGTTGTGGCTTTAATTATTTTCCTAATACAAGGTTCACAGTTTGGTTTCTCTTTTTGAGATGCTGAAGCTAAAGACGAGAAAGAAGAAAAAGAAACCATTTGGGTCCCTGAACTGGAGGATCCTGTCATTTCTCAGGAGCAGAATTAAAATGTATAAACACCCTATGCTATTTAGCTTCATGTGTTGAATAAGAAAGAAGCTTTTTCCCCCCCAATTTTCCTTCTAAAACAAAAATTACAGACAGATTTGGGGTTTGGGGTTGAGATCAGGCAGAAGTCTTCATGAATTTTCATTAGTGCCCTTGCTATAATGTTTTAAGAATTCTCTGACTCTGTTCAGTTTTTAAATGAGAATAAGTATTATTATGGACTTTGAGTTTTCACAAGCTATTCCTAGAAAATGACTTCTGCTTGTCCTCTGTAGACAGAAATGAATGCCACACTTGATAGTGGTATTATAATCAATCATTTTATACATCTGAAACTGAATTAGGGCCAGAGTCACAACAGGTAACAGAATTCCTTCTGCAAAGTAAAAAAAAAAAAAAAAAAAAAAAAGATACTTTCTTTGCCAACAGAAACAATTATTTAGAAATTTCCATTTGGCTTGACATGAATTGCAAACTTTTCACTATAGCAACTTGTGGTAGGCTCAGTGCTCAGTGGCTTACACACAGCATCTCACTTAATCCCTCCACAGTGTAAGAAGTGGGAAGATGGATACTATTATTATTATCAGAGTTCAGATACGTAAAGAAGGTTCTGAGAAGTTACATTCTTCTTCAAGGTCATAAAGATAGGGAGAGGAAGAGCCAGAACTTATACTGAGAGTGTCTTCACACCATAGATCATGGGTTTATAGCAAGGTCTTAAGAAACACTAATGTTACTTAATAGCTTTGGCCTCAAAACATCATTAAGTCATTTTTCTAAATGACCGTATTTTTCTTGTGTAAGATAAAAGGTTTCTTTCCTTTGCTGAATAAGCTGGATATCTAGACACAAGCATTCAAACACAAATAATGTAGGAGAGAACATAAAAACAAATAACTCACCCTATAATTAAGTCCTCAAATTTTCCACTTCAAGCCTAGATAATGATGTCCTGTAATTATTATAAAAATAACAATCTATTATAAACACTATGAAATTAACAATTACTATAGAATTCATATTGGCTTTGGACATTTTTTTCCCATTAATGGAATATCTATCCTCCACCCTTGTCCTTATTTATTTATTTTTTTTAACCAGTAGTAGAAAAAAAATGGTGTGGAAAATTACATAGTCCACATTATATAATTAGAGATAGTTTGGGGGAAGAGAATGGTCAACAGTTGGATTCAGTCAATAATCATTTTTTACTGAACTGTCAATGTCTCCCCAAATGACAAACTGACTGTTAAAGATGTGATGGTGTAAAAATAGTCAATTCATGCAAGTAAGCAAGGGGGTGCATGTGATGCAGTAATGTCACCTTATTCATAGATCTCTGCTACCTTAAGACACCTGGCAAAACAAAACAAAAACAGACAAATGCCCAGTATAAACAAGAAGGTAAGAAATTTATCTTTAAATAAAATGGGCCAAAAAAGGTTTATTTTACCACCCTGACTAAAGGAAGAAAATCTAAATTTCATCCGAGGAAGTCATTTTCCTTATGGAGTAAACTCGGCACTGTCAGACAAACACAAAATGCCAAGTAGTCTCAAGGGAAAAATATGCATTTCCTTTGGTTTGTTTCATTAACCAAAGTCACAGGTCACTCTGACTAAATTATAAGAGACACTGGCATGAGTATCAGCAAGTCCTGCTTGACTAAATCCACTTGTCAGAGGAATGCCGGAAACCCTAGCTTTCACCAAGCCTTAGGAAACTATTTTTGTAGTTTTATAAGGTTGTCACTTTGGAAGACAGAACACTTTATATAAAGTTTAGCTTAGCTGAATCTGAAGACCTTTTGATATTTGCCCAAAATTAGATTTCTCTGCCCCAGGGACTAGGGGAAATTGGCCTCTTCTTGGTCCATCTTATGTCTTAGATCGCCAAGTCTTGCTTTGCTTTGACTATCAAATACAGGATTTTTTTGTTGTTTGTTTTGCTTTTTGTTGTTGTCTTTTTATTCATACCTCCTAAATTACTTTTCCTATTAGAAACATCAGAAACAAAAGAAAACTATGCATGGCTAGTATTTAAAATCATAGCCTCATGATAAGAAATAAGTTAAAGAATTTTCTCATTTCTTTCCTTCTCAGAACCTCCTTTGGAAGCTTCTAAAACACTAATACTGAAAGGAAAAAGAAAAATCAGACATTGCTCTGTAGGTTCCCACCACACAAATAAGTGGTGTCCTATTTTATTTCTAGGCTGTCTATTTGAGCAATTGGGGAATTGTTATAAAATGACAGTTAGGTCTAGCGAGCTTCAAAGGTCAAGTAACTCTCCTCTAGGAGGCATACCATATTTTTAGTGCTAAATAAAATGTAAACAAATCAAATTTTTTTTAGACAAAGACAGTACAGATAATATTAATAATGGAAATGGATAATATCTCAAGTTAATGTGGGTGATTTTGATTTGTCCCCTTTCCTGCTACTCCCAAGCCCATTTCTCCTTTGGTCTGCCCCATCTCTTTCAAAAGCAAGATCATCTGCTTAAGTGACTATCTTTCCATCCTTCAGTCCCTTCTTCACCTCCATCCTACAGCACATTTGTTGATTCCAAATCCACATTTCTTGAGTCTCAATTCAATCTCAACTGCCACCATCATTTGGCATTTAGAAGCCTCCTAAGTGGTCTCCATTATCACTCCTGTCCCAGATTCAATTCAGAGAGAGTAATTTTTAAAAATTTTAAATGAACCTCTCATGTTATGTAACTCCCATGTTTCTAAGCCTCCATTGGCTTTCTATTGTGTTTGCATTAAATTCCAAACTCCTCAATATGGTCCACACTGCTTCAGCGTGGTCTGACCCCAACCTTTTCTGGTGCCTTTCTTTCACATGCCCAGTCCCAGTACTCCAGCCTTCCCATAGTTTCTTCAACAATTCTGCCTCTTTCTGGACTGTTACTTGTCTGAGGAGGCTTACAAAGATGTGCTGTGTCAATGGGCAAGGTAGGCTAAAGTGAAAAAGAAAGCTGCAGAGTAGTGGGAAGAAACAAGAGAAGAGAAGGGTCTGCACCCATTCTTCCTGAGAGCAAGGCAGGGGCAGGCCAGATTGAAGCTGACCACGGAGGAAGCTACAGTCAGGTTGTCATTCTTTGACTTGGAAGTGAGAGGAAAAAGAAGAGGTTTTCCAGGCTAATTCCTATGGGATGGGTATCTACACATCATACCCATTTGGTTTCTCCTTTCCTTCCATTTATGAAATCATCCATTATCCACTTAGCAAACTTCCGTTGAGCAATAAATATAGGCCAGCAGGATAAAATACCAGGGAGACATTAGGACAAAAGACAAAATAAAACAGATAGCACTTTGGCCTTGACTCAGCTCATCTCTACAGGTACACCCTGATAATGCAGCAGTCCTGTGACATAGAAGCTTTTCCTGTCTTAGCCCTTGAAAATGTCCTTCAGACTACAGACTTCACATGGCTCCCTGATGAAATGCCACCCTGATTAATTAAATAGCCCAGCTGTGGAATTACTTCTTTTAGAGTAGGAGTCTATTTTTTTGACCAGAAAAGGATTTGCAATTCAGAACCATTCATTATCATCAGAGATCCTAACTCTACCCTCCCACTTCTGATATATGCACATGTAGAACATACCCTTCCTCTCCACCAAAATAATCATGAACTACAGCAAGATATGTGATTGGTGTATGAACATGGAAAGCCAGGCAAAGACAGTTGACAAAATATTACAAGCATGTCTTTGGGCCCACGTGTACTGCATGACACTAAAGGAGTCCATCCAGAAGTTGGATATTGGATCTGACAGGAATAACTGCGCTGTGATGGCTTAAAAACTGACGAGATCCACCCAAGCAAACACATTTGAAGAAGGGAAAAACAACCAGTGTGACAGCCATGGTACATGGACCCTGTATTTACACAAGGCTTTTTTATTTTTTTGGCCATTGATTGGTAAGCTGCTCATTAAATTTAAGTTCAAACAAAAAAAAAAGAGAGCGAGAGAAACAAAAAGACGCAATATCCTGATAGATCTCTAAACATGCTAATGATGGCTTAAGAAAAAGATTTAAAACAACCTGATTTTAAACAACCAACCAAATGCTCCCCAGGCAATGACAAAATAAAATGGCTTATTTATGCAGGGACTGGGTGTGATAAATTCTGTTTTAATGTATTCCTAAATAGTAGGAGACTTTGGACACAGAAAGGAAAATTGGGGTCAGATGGGAGAAGATTACCACCTGCAGAGGCTAAATGCAAAGTCTGATATCTCAGTCATAAACAGGTTCACAATGACTCCTATTCAACATTCCCTCCCAGGAGCACACAGAACCATAGAACTGCTCTGGTTCTTCCAACACTGCACTCTGGGAGCCAAGTTAAGGTTTTATGTCTTACAACTTTGTGCCATGTAGAGATTTTCTTGTCAGTTGGGATTCATGGGTCTAGAAAGATTGAGAATGCAGACTTTTAAATATGTATTTAACTTTTCTAGATGTTGGCATTAGAAAATTCAGCTTCTTTGGAGTTTGCGATCCATATTCTCTTTGATGCATCTAACTTGGTTTAGGAAGAAGTGAGGTTCAGGGAAATAGTCAGTGATTCTTGACACAACCTCTGAGTTACTTTTCCTATCTAATGGTAAGCAAGTCTCATTTCGGGGGGAAATGGGCAGGAAGAGCCAGAGATGGGGTTGGGGATGTAGAACCTACTTCTCTCTCATTTCCTATTTCCATGGGGAATCCACAAGCTGAACGGACATCTGCAAGAACACATTCCTGGTGAAAATGAAGCTGTGAGGGTAGCCTATGTGTCTGAGTGGAGAGCCAGGTAGGAGGTGAGGAGCTCAGCCAGAATCAAGCACAGAATTCTACCCTCTGATATGATCCAGAAAGTAAGAGTGAAGTCAATGCAGATTTCTTTGGAAAAGAGAAACAATTTGTCTTGTAAATCAACATAATTATATGGGCTTTAGATTAGCAAAGTCTTGACAATTTTCCAGATAGCATGGGCCTAAAAAGTACCTAGAAAAATTCAGATAATTGAAGCCAAAATACTTCTTATGGTAAAGTATTAGGATAATGGTTCACACTCTCATTTTCCCAGCTGGCATTCCCAGAACAACCCTTTTGGAGACTGTGAAGTAAGATACCATGTTACAGTGTTCAGTATGCAAAGGAATAAAGATTTAGGAATAAAGAGTTCTTCGTCAGTTTCTGCATCTTTTAATATTATGAGAACTTGTCTGAAAGGGAATTGAATTATTTAGAGAACTTGACAGAAAGAATAAAGAAAAATCATGTTACTCTCTGACATAGTATACATCAAATGGCAATCAGGAGATAACTGAAGAATTAGGTCTGTGCTATTTAAACTATATCTATGAATTATATTATCAGAAGCTCTGTAGTCATAGAAACATGTTCTTGCACACCTATAGATTTCTCTCAATTCTTTTTTGTGTTCTTTTGGCATCTTGGCTATCATACATACTTAACTCTACTTTAGAACCATGCTGAGAACCATTATACATACACATACAAACAATCTGATACTTTTCTTTTTAAGACCAGATGTAGAAAAGCAAGACCATGAAATGGCCCAGCCCCTTAGATGACTGCCATTCACTTCTCTCATAGGAAAGAGATGATAGGGAAGAGACATATTGTCTCCACTGTCAGTGGGTAAATGAACTTTATTAAAAAAAAAATCATTCTTTCTCTCCTCTTCAACCTGTAAACCATGTAGGCACTGTAGTGCAATGATTCTGATGATAATAATTATATTAATAATCCCTTACTTTGATGTTTTCTGATTTATAAAGTGCTTTTTACTTATATTATCTCTGACCCTTGCCACAAAATCCTTCATGGTAAAATGTCATTAGCCTCATTTGACAGCTAAAAGTAATTTTTAAAAAGTAAAAAGCAAGGCTTTGAGATAGAGTTTATAACATGGTAGCCAGTAGACAGCTTTCTACCTATACAACAACATGTATGGTGTGTTTTAAAAGTTATGAAAAGATAACAAGCATTGAAAAGTACCAAGTTCTCATGGAAAACTCTAAATTTTCAATGTATTTTTAAAAATCTCATAGTGTTGGTCACCCTTTTTCAAGAGCTGAATAGGAATGACTCTCTAAAGCAGGGCATGAGTACTTCAATATGCCAGAGTCCCACTGTGCCCTGTCACCCATGACATCCCTGGTTTTTCATTAGGCTCCCTGCCTGGCCCTTGTGGACACTAAAGTTTGTAGCCAGTTTTCAGAAAGGATAAAAAATATGCTTAAGATCAAGCAACCGATAAATGGCAGAAGCAGTCACTGAAAAAAAAAAGAATTCTTCTGTCTCTATGGCAGTGGGGCTCAAGCAGAATGATGCAATTTGAATCCTAGAATCCCAGGTAGGGAGTCCAGGGATCTGCATTTTGAATAATCACCCACAATGTGATGTGATTAAAATTCTAGCCGGGCTCGATGGCTCAGCCTGTAATCCCGCGCCTTTGGGAGGCTGAGGTGAGTGGATTGTCTGAGCCCGCGGGTTCGAGACCCAACTGGGCAGCGAGACCTCATCTCTACAATAAATCAAAAAATCAGCCGGGCATGGTAGCGTGCACCTGTAGTTCCGACTACTCGGAAGGCTGAGGCGGAAGGATCGCCAGAGCCTGGCAGGTCGAGGCTGTGGTGGCCGGGAGCGGCCACTACACTCCAGTCTGGGCGACAGAGAGACTCCAACTCAAAAAAATAAAATAAATAAAAAATAAATAAAATAAAATCCTAGTCTGTGGTAAAATGCAGGGAGCACCGTCCTAAGTAGTCTCGAGACCTTGGAGTCTCTTTGGTCATCTCCCAAACTAACCTACCTCTCTGCATGTAATTATTAAGTATTTGGGCACTTCAGAGTTCTCTACTCTGTCCTTAGATAATGTGATTTTTTTGGGAACTTAGATTCATTTATCATCTATAGAATGGGTTGGTAACATTTACCTTCTCTATGACATTGAGCATTGTGAGGTTTTCTCACGCACTTATTCATCAAATATGTATTCAATGCCTACCTTGTAATATGCATTATTTTGGCTGTGAGGATCAACATAACAGTTAAGACGTAGTAGTCATTTACTGAGCTCTCTAACTAATGAATTAAAGTAAGACTGAGCTGTTCCTGGATTACCACAAAAGTACATTGATATTCAACTTAGGTAAGCATAGTCTTAGTCAAAGTCTATTTATATGGAACTCACACGGTTAATGCAGTCCTATGATCTTATTTTTTTTCTGGTGGCCATCAAATATTCAGATTTATTTAACTAAATGTCTTCTATTCCAAAAGCAGATAAAGGATTTTATTTCCAGACAATGCACTGTGAAAGTAGGCAACTACCCAAAATATCAGATTTTAACACTCAATATTTTATTTGTTAGTAAGAGATTGAGAACAGCTGAAATATTTTACTCTTGCTTATGCAAGTGCACAGATGCATAAACCTAAGTTACGTTTTATACTTCCATCATATTTTATAGCCTTACAGAAACAAAGGAAAAAGTAGACTTCTCTCAAGTTTTGAAAGTTGAAAATTGCATTATATATATAATTTAAATATGTAAGTAAATATCCCAGAACCAGCTGCATCAGCACTTCCTGGGAGTTTCCTAGGAATATAGATTCTTAGGCACAGATGTTAATTACCAAGATTCCCAGGTTACTCCTAGTACATTAAAGTCTGAAATGTCAGCCCTGGATTAGAATCCTTGTTAACAGTTCCCTAGATGTGGTTGTTTTGGTTTGTAGATTTATACTATAAGGACCATTAGACACAGAAACAGCTAGGCAGTAGGAAGTAGTAAGTGTTACAGGGTATCAACACACAACTGTATGGAAAAATGTTGTTTTTAATGACTTTTCCTTATCTTGATTTTAAATTAAGCATGGTAATAAAGTGTGAGCAAATGGAAAAAATTTTTTTTAAATGTGAAAAAAGTTTTCTTATGAATTTATGAGGATTTTTATGTATCACATATACTAACACTTTGTCTTTTATATATGCTTTCAGTATATTCTGTTTTGTTTTTTGTTTGTAATGTTTACCAGAATGTTTCTGTTTTTATGTAGTCAAATCATTGAGTTTTTTTTTTTTTTAATTTCTTCTTTTGCATTCATTGTTAAGAACAGTGATTCTCAATCTTGGTTGCACATTGGGATCACCTGGGAGCTTTGAAAACCACTGGTGCTTGAATTTCCCCCATCTTCCCCTCCCTTGAATGTCCTGATTTGATTAGTATGGTGTCCTACATGGATACCAAGACTGTCAAAATTCTTCAAGTTATTCTATTGTGCCAACAGTATTGAGAACCACTGCCCTAAAAGTCCTTTCCAATAGCAAGATCAGAAAATATTCAGCTATAAGTGCTTCTAATTATTTCATGATTTTATTCTTTACCCGTTCTTGCTTTAGTTTGTTATATAATATGAATTTGGGTTCTATCTGGACATATTTGAACTCTGGCTAATACTCTCAGTTCTTTCTGTCTAAAATCTCCTCTCTTATCTTTTCCTTTTGGTTCTAACAGATAATTGATCTCACAATCAAATTCCAAATGACTTATTATTACAGTGGTAAAAGGTCAGAAGTTAACATCACAAATGTACAAAATTCTAGAATGTTCTGGTCTCAAAGAATTTTAGGAAGTAGGAAAGACTTGGATTTACTGCTTCATTTGCAAACAATCACTAGTGGAAACTTAGTCTTCCACAGACTAAATTGGTAAATGATTAACTAAGTAAATTATTCTGTTTAGATAGACTCAACCACAATCTTGATAGTAATCACCAGAGAGGTGCAGGGGAAACATTCTCTATTATTCCAGAGACTCTAAAACTTTACTTTTGGATAGTTGCTCTGTAATTATGATTCTTATGTTGAGTGGTGTGTGAATGGACGAAGGGGTTATCTGAGACAGACATATCTGGGGGTAGTCATTGCCATTGTTTAAACTCTTAATATTGCATTATATAGTCCTGACTTCAGCTAAAAGACAAAGCAATTTCCCCTTTACCCATAAATGTAGATGACATCACTGCAGACAACTTTGCAGCATTTTCATAATTTCCACAGTTTTCCAAATCCCATTAGATCGGCACCAAGTTTCAAGACTTTATAAACTTAAAGTACCAGGCTATAGCGATTGCTATCAATAATATATCTCAGACTTTCTTAGATTCCCCTTATACACAAACTCAAAGGGCAAATGGAATATATTTTCCTTCTAAGTGTATGCTTGACTGGCATTCATATTTTGAATTCTTCAACTTTGATCACATTCCATTATTATTTGAGAACAAGTAGAATTTTTGACATTTTAGTTTAAAATTTGTGGTCATCAAATCCACAGAACTCAGGTCATGGTAACCTATTCCAGGCATGTGGGCATGTCAAAATGCAGAATTTCACTACACAAGGTGCTGAGCCTTTGCTATCAATTCCTATAGAATATAATAAGGTACTGTGGCTATTGCACTGTCTTCCTCTTTAAGTTATTCCAATAAACCCTCCTCACTATACAATACCTATCCCAGTGGCATGTAGTTTTTCACAGAACTTGCTATCTTGATTACATGTGATCTTACTAGCTGAAGTCATCTAGTGACTCAAGAATGTAATTGATTATTTACTCAGTTTAATCCAACAAATAAGTATTGTGCTTCAGTCACAGGTAAAATACCCTGTGTAGAGTGTTGTGAGGAACAGCAAGATAAACAGGCTTGCAACCTTGCCAAAAAGAGGTCATTTGTTAGCAAAGGAACAAAAAAAGATGAAAGAAGGCAAGGACTTTTTATAAGATGTAGCAACAAAGTACTTCAGGAGTTCAGAACTATATATACATAATGACATGATTGAATCTAAAACAAATTGATTAAATTAATCCAGACACAAAGGAGTACATACAGTATGATTTTATTCATGTGACGTTCAAGCACAGGCAGAACTAATCTATGATGATTAAGTCAGAATAATAATTATTTAGAGATGGATACTGACTGGGAAGGAACATTAGAAACTTTCTGAGTGATGGAAATCTATATCTTGATGTAGAAGACAGTTATATAAGTGTACACATTCATCACAATATATCCTAATACTGCGCACTTTATATAATATACAACAGCTATAAAACACAAATGTATCACATTTTATATTAGTGTGCTGTATATGTATATCTCAGACATTTAAAGATTTATTTTGTATATAGTATATGTACACACATACACATACATATATGTATCACAGCACAAAGAAAAAACTGTAGTAGTTTTAAAAAAGAGGAGTGTTAGCTAAACTTGTAAAGACTTAAAGAAGGTGCTATTATTAAAATTGGCCTCAAAGGGTGAATAGTACTTAATAAAGATCACTTTTTGGGGGAAGGAAGAAAACAAATGGTAGGGTGTTCATTGAAGGGTCAGTGAACCTTGTACTTTCAGGGTATTTGTGAAAAGAAATACATGCAACACAGTAGTGGGAGAGATTGAAGGGCAGCTTGAGGACTCACACTTAAATCATCAAGGAAATGGGAGCCAGTAAAGGTTTTCGGGCAAGGGAGAGATGTGATTGTGCCTATGCTTGAGCAAGATGGGTCTGGCCACAGTGCGCCCCACAGATATGTGTAGGAAAAGAGGGGGTTAACATAAATAAGTTAGGGAGCTGCTAGAGTTTCTAAACAAACAAAACTGGTGCTGAACCTATTGAATGAGAGCTAAAAAATGAGGAGATGTAATACATTTAATACATATTGTGCAGAATTTTCTTTGAGATGTCTGAATGTGTAAGGTAAGGAAGACAGAAAGGCAAGTTTTAAGTATGGTTGTTAGGAGGGGTCAGCAAATTAGAAAACATGGGAGAAAAAAACAGGTCTGTGGAAGAGTGTTGGACATCCTAAATTAGAAAAACCTAAGCAGGTTAATAGGCCCATTTTGGACACACTGTCAACAGCTGGCAAAGCCAAGAAGCTCAGACCAGGAGCTTTTGGGAGATTCTGCCAAATCATCAGCTATCCATTCCCCTTGATTTCTTTTGATTTCCAATCTTAGACTGAGCCCTTGGCTACAACCCATCAAGGAAGCAAGCAATAGTCATGCCATTTTTTCCACATTGTCTCCCTTGTGCTATGTTTCCTCTTGATGATATGATGACTCATCTTTCATATTCTTTGAGGCAATAACAAATGTTCCTTCAAAGAGCAAACCCCGAGATAGCCTTCCATCTTGACTACGGAAATAGTCCAAGCTAAGTGGTAATAATAGCATGCCAGTCTCACAAAAATGGAGCCACGTGAATACTAGGCCCATTTTTTTTCTTTATAAGAAAATAGGTGATTTTACTGGGAGGTATTGCTGTATTAGGGTGGGCTGTATGTAGCTAACAGTAGGGATCTGGAGACCCTAGTAGGCATTCTACTTTTATTATCTTAAAATTGGATCTTGAGTTATCTTTTACAGCCTGTAATTTGGCTTCGTTTTCTGACAAAAGGAATAATGATGTCTACCTTAGGGAGTTATTTTGAGTATCAACTAAATTAATTGATGTTAAAATGCCTTATAAACTGCAAATTATTTAGTAAAATCGAATCATTGTTATTTCATTTTATAATTGTGCAGTCCTGTGTTTTGTGAAGCCTCTGCTTCCTTCATTGTTGGATGTGTTCCCAGGATATTTCAAAGGCAGATTAATCTTTGCAAAGATTAATTTGTGATTCTGGAATTTGACCTTACCCTCCTTTAAGTGAGTGTAGGCCTATTAGAGTGAGAAAGTGTGGAAATAAATGAGGAAGAAGCAGATAATTTTTGAATTCATAACTTTTACAGGAGGATTTTCCTTCTCTTTATTTTTTATCTGGCTCTCTCAGATACACCAAAGAGAAGCTTTCGAGCTTTGCTCAAGGGGATACTCAGTACCTGGACACTGCATTCCCTGTAGTGGGCAAACATAGCTTTCTGAGCCTGATGATGTCAATGCCAGAATTGTCAGATCAGGCTTTGTGACTGCCGCCTATGACTAAGAATACCTAGGCAGTTCCCATGGGAGAGTGTTCAGAAACACAGCTTGTCAGTCTTGTTGCCTCTGAGTTTCACCACTAATATTGCACTAGCTGTTACTGTCATCTCTGCAGGTTCACATGCTTCAGTGACAGGGCAACACCACCGTTCAGGTTGACCAATCTGTCACCACAGACAGTGGTCTGCTATGAGGGTGTCCCCAGGTAAGTGTGTTTGTGTCAAATGACTTCAAGTCATGTTTTAAGCAAGTGTGCCTTCTCCTTACTCAGCAGGTGTTAGACTCCTGCAAAGCCATGTTGGAAAGGATTTCTGTAGACCAAATTCTATTTTTCCATTTGTTTCTTCTGGAATTTTAGGGGCCCTTCGTGTCTGACTGATTTTTTTTTTTTTTTTAAAATAAAGGTGGTTCCTGGAACCTCAGAATTGTTCTCAGGGAAAGTTGCTGAAAAACAACAAAAGTCACATGTTCCTTGACTCAATGACTGGCTTAAGTTCTTTTGTAAGGAAACATATTCTGATCAAGTCACTCTCTTCATATATTTTAGGAGTTTAGATCTTCTTGTTTAAAGAGCACATATCTGTAAATATTCTTCTTCCTAATTGCTTCATTCTACCATGCATTTTTTCTAACTATCCTTTCAATGCCATTTAAAAAAAAAAGAAAAAAATGGATCAAAAGTTTGGGATGCCTCAAATCATCTGGAGTACATGCCATGACCACTAAGTTAAGGGCCATTTCTATAATCATGGGGAAAGAGCATTTCAAGGTATGCCCTTTGAGAAAATGATTGTAACTTATAGAAACCATTGGTTTTAGCAGGTAGAAGGCTTAGTGTTTTCATGATTTGCCAGTAACTCTGACAGATCTACAACATAAGATGGGGCTTGTCATTTTGCCACTGTGCAATGTTGCATCTTAGGCAATTTTAGTAATGATTAGTTAGTGCATGAGCTTCACTATTACCCAGTTCACATATCATCGGGGCTCTAGGGTTCTCTCTACATCTACACACACTTGCTACATGGGGAAGAATTTGATACTCAAGGAGTGACTGTAATTAGGGAATTCTCTAAGGCATCTGAACATTTCTTTCTTGAATGCCAAGAGTCTATTGCATATTTTTTTAAAAAGCAAAACTCTTGAAGAAGATTGATAAGTACTTGTATGGTCTATGTCTTCCATTGCTGTACTAACATAGACCAGTAACATTCTGCTTATCTGCTATTGCTGTACTAACATAGACCAGCAACATTCTGCTTATTACCTGACGCTTGGGAATTTTCTATCATATTCTCATAGAATTGTTTTCAACCAGTTATTTCCATAACTTACAGAGTGAATATGTACTAATTCTTCGGATATTGACAGTGTGTGTCCAGGCATAATTAGATACTCAGAAAAAACAAATAGGACTGAGTCTCTGTCTTCATTTAGCTGAGGTCCAGTGAGGGTGAGAGACAAGAACAGTCACCTCTGCATCACCATGATTAAGGAAAAATCTGGAACCTGAGTAGTATAGCAAGAAAAAGCATTACAAAGTAATTAAAGTTTAAGTTAAACCTTGAAGGATGAACAGAAGTTAGCCTAGTGAACACAATTCGGGCTAAAGTGAAGCATGCATCAAAATGAACAACCCACAGCTAGAATTTTAAAGAAAACTCTGTTCTAACAATTGCTGATTTTGATAATACAGCATATTTTCAAAGTGATGAATGAATTAGATGTGCTTTTTGTAGCAAAGGGAATTAGCTTGTAAAGATTTGCAGCAAGTCTGACTTTGACTCAGAATTGTGTCATGTAGAGGACTCTAGGCCTTAGATCAGTGTGAACCACTTCCAACAAAGATGAAGTAATTATCTACTGAAGATGCTCTATGCAAAGGCAGCAGGGCGGTCTATAGCCTTCAGTGGAGAAATAGTAAATTTCATCTTAAACACTAGTGACGATATCATCTTGAAAAGTTAATTAAAGATGCCATTTTATTAAGGAGTAAAGCTGGTGTGACAGCCCTGTCCTCAAAGTTCTTGATGAAATGAACACAGGGTTTAACATCTCCCAAGTTCTGCTTGATTTCAGCTAGAGTCTCCTTAGACTCCTACAACTGAAGAAAACTGGAATTGGTTTTCTTCTTCCAAGTCCACTTTTTGGGATTTTCAAGTGCCATCTAATCACTGCCAGTTGTTACCTTAAGCGTTATAATTTATTGGATTTTCCGTCTTACTTTCATTCCAAGAAACTACGTGGCTGTGCTACCCTATATGGCAGCCATTAGCCACATGTTGCTGTTTAAGTTTAAATTGATTCAAATTAAGTAGCTTATTTCTCAGTCCCACCAAACTCATTTTAAGACCTCCATGTTCTCATGAGGTTATGCTTGCTATATTGGGCTGTGCAGATATAAAATATTTGCATCATCACAGAAATTCCTATTTAGCATGTTGATCTATGTAACTCTGTGTTTCAGATATCACCTATTCATATATTTTTCTCGGTATCATTAGATTATGTTATTCTAGAAAGTTTTTCTATCTTCTATAAACTACTGCTTTTTTGGATAGACTATTCAAAAACTGGCCAAAGTACCAGGAGCCTTGAAAGATCTGCATATTATTTTTTAGAAAAAAAAAAGTGCAAAGGTAAATTCCAATCATTCCCATTTCAGTGAAAATCTGACAGTATGTTTATTGGTATATGCTTTCAGTTTGCAGTGGGAAAAGATCTTCTAAATGTTTTTGTTGCTACTTGTTTAAGAAACAGAGTTCTAATTGACCTAGAAAGAATGAGATATGTGAGAATTTAGTTGATTAATAAGCACTTGTTGGTGGTGAATAGATGAGGGGTTTTGGCATACTACCTGTTTTAGGTAACCTTAATAGGATAAGATAAGTTATACAGCTTAGAGCTGAAATTTATTGCTTCTTTTGCATTACTATTACTTTATCATTCAAGTCATCCAAGTGTAATTCTGCACATGGAAAAAGGGAAGAAGAAAATGAACTCTGGGTACAAAACCATGTGCTAAGCACAGTGTTGGAATTTCCACATATGCAATACGATTTTATTCCAGATGAAATGAGATCTACAATGCGTTTTGAATACTAAATTAATAGTAGCGTCTTGTGAACAAAAGGCAAGATAAATTGGTATATTTTCTCTTAAACTGCTGGCAATGTCTATTGTTATATGCATACCCCAAGGTCAAGGTGCTGCTAATTAAGAAAGAATTCTAATTCTATTTATTGGAATGTAATTAAGTTGATGAGAATGAGCTGTAACCAAAGAAGCATAAAAAAATAAAAAATAAAAGAAATGAAGAGAAAAGGTCAGCTTGAAAGGGTCTTGTTGATAAATAATGGAGTACATACAAAGAAATAAAGTAATAGGAATGCCTTGTAGGAGAAGAACATCAATAATCATTTTGGAAATTTTTGTTAGCATCTTTTAATAGGCATAGCACACAAAATGGAACTAGTTTGGTTTGGTTTTTAGAAGCTTCAGGAGTAGTGGACGATAGAAGGGCTTCAGTATTTAGGGCTACAGTAATTCCAGTTGTATTCCTCCCTCCTCCTGAAAACCTCTCCTTGTGCACAAACAGATTGCTGTGCATACCATCCCCACTAAGGTTCTTGAAGTCTCACTTTGCTCTTCTCTCTCCTGTTCTCCTAATTTGCAGCAGTAGATTTCAATGGGTAAGGCCCAGACTCTGTAACAAAAGTACCTAATTTCAAAGCCTGGCTCTATTACTTGCTACCTATGTGTCGTGGAACAAGTTACTAAACTTCTCTAGGTCCTCAGTTTTCTCATCTACAAAATGAGGTTGATAATAATAATACCTACTTTATTATGAGCATGAAATGAATAAAAGGATCATGAATAGTTCCTGGTACGTGCCTTAGTGATGTATACCATTGGTAAAATGTCTTCAGTGGAGCTCAGCTGCACTCATCCATCAATTCACATTTTAATTCTGTGAGAATTAAATGAATGTAGGCCTCCTTTGCTCTTGCATTGGCCCAGACCATTTCTCTCTCTCTATGTATATATATTTTATTTGTAGGTTTTTGAGTCAGGTTCTTACTCTGTTGCCCTGGCTGGAGTGTAGTGGCACAATAATGGCAGCATCGATCTCTTGAGCTCAGGTCATCCTTCTGCCTCAGCCTCCCGAGTAGCTAGGACAACAAGCATGCACCATTATGCCCAGCTAATTTTTAAAATTGTTTTTGTAGAGACGAGGTCTTTCTATGTTGCCCAGGCTGATCTTGAACTCCTGTTTACATGTATGCTCATGCTGTTGTTCTTGATAAGAATAATTAAGCCATCCTCTTGCCCTTGCCTCCCAAAGTGCTGGGATTACATGCCTGGCCATTTGCATATTTTAATGTTCATTGTATCCCAACACCTGGTATGTATGTTCTTCATAGTAGGCATCAATACATATTTGTGGATGAATGATTGCTTGTTTTAATTTCTATGGATGATTAATCAGGACACAATTCCTTTTAGATTATGTTTCTATCACAAATATCCTGTTTTCTGCTTTTGGTTTTTAGGGTCATTGTGTAAAACTCAAGATTGGCTATTTACACTATACACAATATTAAGAAGTAAAAGTGTTCCATTGGAAGGTTTTCTTGCTGTATTATTATTTTTTAAAGATGCACTGAAGCCAGGTTTGGTGGCTCAGCCTGTAATCCCGCGCCTTGGGAGGCTGCGGTGAGTGGACTGCCTGAGCCCGCGGGTTCAAGACCCACCTGAGCAACTTGGTGAGATCTCATCTATACAATCAATCAAAAAATTAACCGGGTGTGGTAGCGCGCGCCTGTAGTTCCAGCTACTTGGAAGGCT
>NW_007246007.1:168952-190223 GCF_000164805.1 Carlito syrichta
AAAAAAAAAAGATGCATTGAAATCTTTTTTATTTTAATTTTTAAAATGAGTAAAATGCAAATTTTCATTGTAATGTCCAGCTAGGGAATAGATTACAGGGTGATGGTGGTCAGAAAGAACAGCTAGTTTTGAGAGACATATAGAAGGTAAAATGTAATATTTACATGTATGCTAATGCTGTTGTTTTTGATAAGAATAATTAAAATAATTATGTCTATAACTACCATTTGAGGGATTTGTGCCTATCATTACAATAAGGCTTTACTTAATTATCTCAATCTTCATTAATCCATGTGTAATACATTCTATTTTGATCATTTTACAGATTGGAAAACAGCCCCAAAGCAACATTTACATGGCTTCTATCAGCCATTTTGATTTTGTACCATCAGCATTTTCTTTCAAATAATGATATTTAACATAGGTTTTGTGGCAAACTAATTTCCCCATACTGACTGAGTTCTTCAACATTGTCCTTTGACTTCTATTTGCTTTGTGTGTACCCCTACAAGTATCTAGCATAAGCCAAATATGCTAAGTGCCTTCACACAGTAGACTGAGACTAATGACAGTTACTCATGCCCTAATCTATACCATGGGAGAAAAATCTGTTGTTCTTAACATGCAAGTCAAGTCTTACAAAATCTATACTTCCTGTCATGGTTCCTAAGGCCCTTCATGGTATGCCCTTTGGCTGTCTCTAGCTCTTCCACCTACCCAGGTCTACTTTAGTTCCTTGAATGAATCATAGTGTACTTCTGCAGGGCCTGTGCACTGTTCTTTGCTCTTTCTGAAACACTCCTAGATTTCACTATTTTCTTTTTGGTCTCATTTTAGACATCACCCCCTTAAAGGGATTGTTCCTAACCACCGAACCACCGAACCTAAATTAGGTCTATTCTCTGACTTTCTCTCTCACCTAGTGCCACATTTGTGATACTTGCTATAACTTACAGATACACACACACACACACACACACACACACACACACACACACACACACACACTCTTTGTATTTGTTAGTTTCTCTACATTTTAGCCCAGCTTGATCCAAGTCAATTTTGCCCCTACCCTTGCCCTTGGGAACATATGGCAAAGTCTGGAGACATTTTTAGTTGTCACAACTGGGAAGTGGGTTTCCACTAGCATCTAGTGGGTGGAGGCCAGGGATATTGTTATATATCTTATAATACACAGGACAGTACTTCTCCCATGAATTATCCCCACAAATTATCTACAGCAAAATATCAATAGTGCCAAAGCTGAGAAAGCCTTGTTTAGTTCAACCATTATACTGAAAGTATCATCAACGCAGATCTCCTGCCTGGCTTGGTAAATGCCACAGTCCCAGAACCTAGCAATGATATCATTGAATGAATGAGCGAATGATATAACAGGAGAAAAGAGTAAAGTTTTTAACATTTCAGTGTCTCAGAGTCTACTATGGGAGTCATTCCATAATGGTGGTCTCTGTTGAAATAAACGTCCTTGTCTGGGGCCCCCTAGTATTCCCCATTGCCAAGCTACTTCTACCTGAGCCACCAAATATTCTTTTGTTGGAATCCTTGTTTTGTACAAAGCCAAAGGTTTGCAATAGAAACAGGCTTCTCCAAAAATGATTACTGCAAGGTGAACAGAGAAAGTATAAAAGCACCACGGTTGGCTGGCTGACTGGCTGACTGGCTGTCCAGTGGTGGTGTGGGGCAGTGTATCATTGGAGGGGCCAATTGTATTCCTGCTGTCTGGTCCCACAGTTGAAAAGACAAATGGTCTCTGATCCCATGGCCAAAGTGTTTGGCAAACTGTCTG
This sequence comes from Carlito syrichta, assembly GCF_000164805.1. Taxonomy (NCBI): domain Eukaryota; kingdom Metazoa; phylum Chordata; class Mammalia; order Primates; family Tarsiidae; genus Carlito; species Carlito syrichta. The sequence continues at coordinate 170,763 of NW_007246007.1, forward strand.
CTAGGAATCAGAACACAGATCTAGAGAGGACTGAAATGATGACTTCACAGTAATCCCCTTTTGTTAACATCCAATGGTTGTGGTGATGATTGTAGTTGGCATTTTTAGAAAAGTCACATCATCATTAAACAAAGAATTCCTTCTTTATTTATTGGACTGGACACTTGGCGGCAACATAGATGAGCAAACAAAAATTTAAACTATGTAACATGCATCAAATGCCTCTGAATGCTGAGAAATGTGTAGCTGCTCCCTGGGAGTCAACATTTTTCTCCCAAATTCATATGTCTATGATTTTGGGAAATGTACCATATGCTTAACTGTTCTTGAAAAAGTGTCACACCTTTCCCCTGTAAAGCAATTGCTTGGCTTTGCTGATAATGTTGAATGCTCTTGCTGGAAACAGAGGTAAGATGAGGCCACCTTCTAAAGAATCCTAAGGTGCAAGCCAAACCTGTCTTCCCAGATCCAAATGATTTCTGGGTAGCAGCAGTCCCTTTCCCCTCCATATCTTTCTTCTATCTGATAAAGGAAGAAGTACATCTGGCAGGGGGCAAGCTCAACAGACACGCAGGTCACTACGGGCACATGATTTGACAATCACAGTCATTTGTAAATTTGTACAACATTGTTGCCGGGTGTTGAAAATATCAAAGCAGCTGGCGTGATTCTATTGTCACGCTTCTTTGTATCTGATGGAACATCTCAAGGAAGATTTCTTAGCTGGAGAGAATGAGTAAAATTTCTTATTACCCCACAATATAATCTGTGTTCTAAGGGGATTTTCTTTCATGAGTCTCCCTCCTCCCCATCCATGGCCCAAATTATTTAACCTTGAGCTTGGAAATCATCCTTGTTATCTGAGGTTTTTATTTTAAAAGTAGAGTATCAAAATTATATGTGGTTTGTGCACCTCGGGCTAAATTTTAGGTGTTGCATTATATTAACAGTGTAACTTGCTTTAAATACCAACTCATTTTCAACTCTGAAGAGAGTCTAATGATTAATTCAAATTAAACGACTCCAAAGCCAAAGTGGTATGTGTTACAAAACACGAAAGCAAGCTGGCTGAAAATTTTTAATTTTCCCTACTTATTAGCTATTTGTTCTGGGAATAAATTGAAGGTGCTAATTTCCTGGGTTTCAAATCTATTTTAAAATGTACTAGGTTGAGAGATAAAAAAAATTGGAATGTAAAATAACTTTCTCATTTTTGAAACAAAATTAAGAAACTCAGTTATGTTTTCACAGTTGTGCTGGTTTTTAAGATACTATTTTGGAGTTTAGATGGTAAGCTCTGGTTACCTGGTCCATTTGATAATTAGCGTAAGATGATGCTTAAAGCTCTGTATCGACTTGCTATGAGCTGAATTACCCTCCTCCCTAGTTTTATATGTTGAGGCTTTAACCTCCAAAGCAAATGTATTTGAAGATAAAGCTTTAAAGAAAGTATTTAAGATTAACTGAGGTCCTAAGGGTAGACCCCTGATCCAATACATCTATTGTCCATATAAAAAAAGGAAGCGATGTCAGAGCTCTCTCTTTCTGCACTGAGGAAAGACCATGTGAGGTTACAATGAGAAAGTTTTCTACAAGTCAGAAAGAGAGTTCCCCCTGAAACTAACCTGCAGGCACCTTAATCTTGAACTCCCGGCCTCAAAAACTTAGAAAAAAAAATGTCTATTGTTTAAGCCACCCAGTCTGTGGTATTTTGTGACGCCATCTTGAGCTAAATAATACATCTAATTGTTTACTTTGGAAATATAGTACTGTCTATTACAGTAAAATCTCACAAGATCATTTTTTGGGGTAATTTAATCTGTCTGGTAAAAAGATAGTAAGTGATAAAAACCGTTATCCTAGAGTCTATGCATTTTGAGCCGTTATAGTCAAGTTACCTTCTTTTTTTAACATAACTCTTATAAATAATATTATCTGTTAGCTTACTAGAATCATCCTTTTTAAAAAAATTATCACAAGGGTTAGGGATGGGGTAGGTGGAGATATGTAATATATATCTTCATGCCTACTCTAAACAAGATAGCACATTTAACACTTGCAAAGATATGGAATCAACCTAAATGCCCACTAACGGATCAGTGGATAATGAAAATGTAGTATGCATACACTACAGAATGCTATTCAGCCATCACAAATAATGAAATAATATATTTTGTAGCAACTTGGATGGAATTAGAGAACATTATCCTAAGTGAACTAATTCAGAAACAGAAAACCAAACACCCCATGTTCTCACTTATAAGTGAGAGCTAAACGTAAGATCTGCAAAGGCATAAAGAATTATATAATGGACACTGGAGACTCAGAAGGGGAGAAAGGGAAGGTGTAGAGGGATGAAAAATCACCTTTTGGTACAATGTGTACAGGTGGGAGCAGTAAATATATTTAAAGCCCAGACTTCTTCACCACTATACAATACAACCATGTAACCAAACATTATTTGTACCCCCTAAAGCTATTATAGTGTAGTATGAATAACTCTTCTGCATATTCCTGGAGGTGAGCAGTCTTGGGTTCAAATGCCAACACGGCTTGCGGTACCACACTAGGAGCACACCAGGATTGCTATTACTTGTGATCTTCCCACTGCCAAAAATGCCCCTCCACCATCTTCCACTCATACTTGCTGATGGCTCTTAAATGCCACCTCCTCCAGGAAGGCTGCTTTGACCCTCTATGCCTGACATTGAATTACTGAGTTGGAAGTAATCTTAGAGATTTCTGGTCCAAATCACATTATCTTACAGTGAAGAAACGAAGGCAACATGGCATAGAAATAGGACTCCCAGTTCAACACATTCTTTACCTCAGCACATTGAAAATTTTACATTCAAAACAGTTTTTAATTTATAATTGAGAGAAGGCAGGGATCAGTTTGCAATGAGTGCTAAGTGCCAGGCACTGAGGATACAGAGATGAAGGAGAAATGTTTCCATTTTTTTCTGGAGTCATGACCTGGGAAACTTGTGAAAGATAGTGAAGGCCATTAGAACAAATTTTACCTGAAGACTGTGTCACATCCCCAGACTGCTCACACAGTAGGCACCCAGAAAACCATGTGGAAAAATGAGCTACTATCTAGTGTATAGTGTATATACTTTAAGAGTAAGAGAAGAATACCCTAATGTTTTGTTATTTCAAGAAAAAATTTCCTCAAATTTTGTAAAAGTTTTGAGAGCTATGCTTTGGGGTTCAAAAGTAAACTGGTAAGTATATTTTGCAAGTGAAAAGGAAAAGAAAATGAATTTGCAGGAGAGGCAGAGGGTGGAGTGTTATGGCCTAAATTGTATCTCCCCAAATTCACATACTGAAGTCCTAGTACCTAGTACCTCAATAGATTGAAACTGTACTTTTTTTTTTTTGTTAAGTTGAAGTCTCACTCCATCTCCCAGACTGGAGTGCAGGGGCACATTCACAGCCATCCCAGCGTCGACCTGTTGGGTTCAGGTGATCATTCCGCCTCAGTCTTCCAAGTAGCAGGAACTACAGGCATGTGCTACCATGCCTGGCTAATTTTTTGCTTTATTGTAGAGATGAGGTCTCACCAAGTTGCCCAGGCTGTTCTCGAACCTGTGGGCTCAGGCAATCCCCTCACCTCAGCCTCTCAAAGTGCTGGGATTACAGGCTTGAGCCACCGTGCCCGGCCAACCGTAACTTTTAAAAAGTTAATTAGCTTAAAATAAGGTCATCAGGGTGGGCCCTCAACCAGTATGACTGGTGGTCTTATAAGAAGAGATTTAGACACAGATGCACACAGATGGGAAACTATGTGAAGGCAAAGGGAGAAGACAGCCATCTGCAAACCAAGAAGAGAGATCTCAGAAGAAACTAACCCTGTCAAAACCTTGATCTTGGACTTCTAGTCTCCAAAACTGTGAGAAAATAAATGTCTGTTTTTTTTAAGCTACCCAGGCCATAGTAGCTTTTTGTGAATGCAGCCCTAACAAACTACAATAATAGGGAACACGTACTTTGAGATACAAGTTTAAGTGTTTCACAGTAAGCTACAACAAGCTTTCAACTCAGACTAGTTCAGAGTCTGTGACTTTAGTACTATGTGAATTTCTGTCATGTTGAAATATATCTACAAAGAAAAACTTCTTACTGTCTTTATGAATATGAGATGACACTATTCCAAATGAGAATCATTATTTTTTAAGATATCTAGCTTTAATGGCAACAAGAACCTCTGGAAAAGGGGACATGATTTCTGTTCTACATCCACATAAAGACAGAGTTTTAATTTGTACTCCAGGTAACAGTTTTGGGACTAATTTGCCACCTAAGGCATGTACATGCTCTAAAACATGTTGATCAATAAGAGGAAAAATAAAAATGACTAGGCTTCTTCTTAGTTATATGTTTATAAGCTCAAAGTGATTTAAAAAGTAGTATTACTTTACAGCTCTTCCAATTTCTTTTTAAAATTTGGTTTGAACCAAAATACTCTGATATGGAAAGATAAATTTCCAATTTATAGATGAAAAAGCTGAGACTCAAAGACTTATGCAAAGCTTCTCAGCCTGTTGATAGCTGAGGTGGGACTTCAGTCCAATTATCCTTCTTTTCTACCCAACGATCAGCCGACTATTATTTCAGAGTATCTAGAAAATAACAAATGAAAAGAGGTGCTTTGTGTAGGCTTTTCGACCTGGGCTACTGTAAGAACTTAATAATGTTGGATTCTGACATGACAAAGTATTTGGTCCTTCTTATGAATTGCATTGTGTCACCACAAATTCATATGTTAAATTCTTAACTCTCGGTACTGTAGAATGTCACCTTATTGATTAACAGGGTCACTGTATATGTAATCAGTTAAGATGTGGTCATTAGAGTGGACCACTATATGGCTAATGTCCTTTAAAAAGGGGAAAATTTGAACACAGACACATATACAGAAGAAACACTGGATTGCTACCTGAAGCTAGGGAGAGATGTAGAGCAGGATCTTTTTTTTGCAGCTCTCAGAAGGAACCAACCCTAGGGACACCTTGATTTCTAGACTCCAGAACTGTGAGGCAATACATTTCTGTTATTTATGCCACCCAGTTTTACTTTTTAATGGTAACCCTAGCAAACTAATACAATTCCTGTTATAAAACCTGCTCATGTGGTGATTTTAGAGCCTACAGAGAATCTTCTAACCCATGACCTAATAACTCCATCTGCTTTTTGGACATTTCATGCTAGAAAGTCCCATTTATTCACTTACCCACAGAACTGCTATTCCCTACCATGTAGAATAGCTAACTTTCACCCAGTGCCAGTTTGTGAGCCACATTGTCAAAATAAGGCTTCAGGAGGAAGGGACCAGGGCTCAGGTTGGCCAAGCCTCAAAGCAGGAGGTGCTACCTGGAAAAACCAGTTTCTCATATGGTCCCTCTTAACCTTTTGAATTCTGGCCTCTGGACATACTAATATCCTAAAACGGTTCCCCTTGTCCCTAGAAAATGGTTTTCTGATGCCTAAGAACATGCTTTCCATGTTTTCGAAACAGCTCTTCTCAGCTGTAGGGGTGATCTATAACCTGGATATCTTTTCTTTCCTTGGGTCACTCCTAGTTCTCTTTTAACTCTTAAGTCCTTTCTCACCCTTTTCTCACTTTCTCTCTTTGCTGATATTATCAGATAAATGCCCCAATTCAAATGCCCTTCTCCAGCTGGGCCTCTCTTTGAAAGTCCTAGCATTTGAACTGCATATAGCACATTTCCACTTGGATGTCTCATCATCACTTCACCCTGTACCTACAAAGCTAGTCTGTAAAGAAATGAGAGCAGGAGCAGACAGGGGGCATTTTTTGCTTCATTTTTTGCTTCTCTTTACTTCATGAGTTGAGCAGTCCTTAGCAAACCACTTCTGAGCCTCAATTTTCCTACCGATGAAGAAAGCAAATGAAAGACAAGGGCTTGTTCAGCTGTTAAATTTTGTGAATAAAAAAAAAAAAAAAATCTATCCCCTGTACTAGTTCTTTGCTTTTTGCTAGAATTTCATTTGTTTTCTTGCTTTCTAGACTTTGAACTTTAGATTCTTCCCATTCTTGCTTTATCTAGCAAGTCTTGTTTATTTCTTTGAAAGTCCCTGCGTATGCAATCGACTCAAAATTCTAAACATAATGCCTCATTGCTGGTCCCATCACAATAAGACAGCTACTAGAAACTTTTAAAGCCATTCTCTGAGCCGGGTTCGGTGGCTCAGCCTGTAATCCCACGCCTTTGGGAAGCTGAGCTGAGTGGATTGCCTGAGCCCGCGGGTTCGAGACCCGCCTGGGCAGCGAGATCTCATCTCTACAATAAATCAAAAAATCCGCTGGGCGTGGTAGCCCATGCCTGTAATTCCAGCTACTCGGAAGGCTGAGGCAGAAGGATCGCCAGAGCCCAGCAGGTTGAGGCTGCGGAGGCCGGGAGCGGCCACTGTACTCCAGTCTGGGCAGCAGAGTGACTCCAACTCAAAAAATAAATAAATACATAAAAATAAAAAATAAAGACATTCTCTGTCCTGGAAACTTGTTTTCATTACTCACTATATGCATTGATGTGTATTAACTGCTCTTTCTAAAGTTTTGCTTTCTTTTCCTGCTCAAATCCTCCTATGGTTGCCAGTCAGTTGAAGTTTACACTTTGAAAAGACAAAGTAGAACAGTCAGAAGATTACCACTAAGCTCATCTATAGGAAGATTTCTAAGATAAATTGGTGTTTATTGAACTCCTAAAGTGCTTTAAACTCTGAGTTAGGCACTTCTCATAGGTTATCTCATTAAATTCCCATAACAAGTCAGATATGGTAGGTTTTTATCAGAGTTGTGACAGATAATTATGATAATAACTAAATTTGAAGAGCATGCGCCCTACAATTTTGTAGTGTCTGAGGAGCATTGTGCATCCTGGAAGCAATATATGAGTTTTATAAGAAAGTATTGAAAATTCCTATATCATTAAATACTTAAGTATTGATAACCAAATGTCCTCTCCTAGGCATTCCCTGAGTGTAGACGATGCTTCAAGACAGATGGTCAGCTTGATGCGTGGTCAGCCAAGTGAGTGGGTTCAGTTCATCAGTCAAACTCACTGGTACCAAAGTCAAACTTCGTTGCTTCAGTGTGTGCATAAACATGAATTTGGTGCCATTCAGCATAAATGAGTTCTGATTCAATTTCACTTTGGCCTAGCTTCATGAAAATTTTGCTGAAGGGATTCCAAGACAGTACTTGAATTAACTGAAGTATTTTGTTTATAGTTATAAAAATTAAGGTATGTGAAGCAGGGCTAATTCTCCCAAGTCTTCAATGGAAAGATACTGGCAGAGCAGAAGAAATCACCTCTGAGAACAAATGGTCCCTGTTCCTGCACACTGATCTCCTTCAGTCCCTCCGTAGCCACACACCATCCTTTGTGCTGCAGCCTTAACAAGTCATTGCCTTTATGTCTCATGTAGTGACTTTGCAAGGTGTCAACCTAGTTGGGCTGAAATATATTTCCTAGATTCACTTTCTCTGGTTGTTTCCAGTTAAGGTAGGCCACCAGAAAGACTTCTATATGGGATTTGGAGGGCACAGGTAAAGCACCTGCCATTTCTTAGTTCACGCCCATAGTGACCTTACCTTCTGGGCCCACAATTGTCCACCTTCCACTTCCTCTGGATCCTTCTTCAGCTTCTTTGACTCATGGACAGGGGTGTGTGCATGTGTGTGTGTGTGTGTGTGTGTGTGTGTGTGTGTGTGTGTGTGTGTGTGTGTTTGCGTGTGTGTGTTTAGCTCCATCAAGGTCAAAGGCATCATGAGTTCCAGTTTATCCTTGCTCTCCTTTACTTTACATCCCTCTGCTGAACTTCTACACGGTCTGTTGTGTGGGCTTCAGGTTCCAGCACCAAATGCCAAAACAAAAATCTTCCAGGAACTGTTTAACCAGTTTCCACAACCACCTAGGGGTTCTGTTTCCCTTACTGACTGATTCCTGGCTAAGTCTTCTTTGAGATTTCAACTGCATCCTTGCTTGAAACAAGGTCAATCCACCTGGTTCTCTGCCTCATAGCACCACATGCTCTCTTTTTCGGCACCACTGCTGCAATTTTCCATTTATTCTGGGATTATATAAGGAACAGCTTCCTCCATCATCTGACCACAGCTTCTTGAAAATAAGGGCCATATCTATTTCACTCATTGTTGTAGCCTCCCCCTATTGAAATGCATCCAACTGGTATTTGTGGAACATTTGAGTATTGAGCAGACTTGTTTGCAGCCAAGGCAGTCTGTTGCATTTTGAAAGAAAGAGCAACATGGCATAGGTAGGACAATGTGAAGGGAAAATTCATGACTACATTTTTGCTCACCTTTTTATCTTATGTGCCTATCACACAGTAGGTGCTGAATATAAGTCTGTTAGGTAAGTAAACAAACTGACACACCTAAAATCCATCCGTAATTACTTATAAAGTTCTGCTCTGTAGTCTTTGGGACAGGAATGACCCTGGCTTGGTGATTTGGGTAATCATTTTACCTCTCTGAGTCTCAATTCCCTCATTTGAAAGATGGAGACTATGACATCTTTCTAGGACTGTGAATGCTGAGAGATAATGGATAGATAAACACTTATAAAGTTTGACGAGGAGAGGACTGTTATTCTAGCATTTGCCCAGATTCATAAGTTAATTTAACAACTCCGTCTTCGTTTATCTCTTTCCAATCTATCATAATCTTGCTACTCTTGGTGTAAAGCCCACAAGGCTTTCAATGATGTCAAAACATTGTTGACTGCCAGAGTTATGCCTGTGTCAGCTTTTTTCTATTATAAACTCCTATTTTCAGGATCTCAGTGTGTTAGTGGAGACTCTGTGGTTTCATCATTTTATGTAATTGCTGTGAGCTACCACCTCCCTTCATGTGAAATTTCACATATTTTACTGGTCAGAAGAGCAATAAAAAAAACCATGTCTCATTGATCAGCACTGTTGTATTTCATTTGAGAATGCATTTTAAAAATAAATTATAAAATCGTACTTTAACCTGATATGGGTAAGAAACACATGTTGAGAATATACAAGCGAGCATTTTAGTCCTGCGCATATCCCCTCCCACAGCTGACAGCACTAATGCAATTCACATTTTACAGGTGCATTCCGGTAGATGCTAATTTCATCCATAATTCTTTTGGCAGAGTCCACGTTTGTGTTTAATTAACTAAATGACTTGAGTCATCCAATTCTTGTTGCTACTAATGTATCACAATTAGAGCAAACGGTAGTCATGGAAACCATTGGCTCCATCATAATTCCTAAAACAAGAATGGCTTACTTTGGAGCCCATCAAATTCTCGACTCTCCACAGCATACGTTTATGGTTATTGCTAAATTGGGATTTGGTCACTTTGGAATGTAATGTGCAGCTCCTCATTTCAAACGAATGTCATTATCAGAAGTCTACCATTTCAGTGACGTTTGCCAAGTTCCAATCACTCCCATATCCCTCATAGTTATGTCCAATTAGGGAGATATTGCAGTCCATAAAAATAGATATGAATTCACTGTGGGGGTGGGAAATGCATTTCTTTTTCTACAGCTTAAAAAGGAGAAGATGAAACTCTGTGTTGGGATAAGACTATAATAACCTTGAAATTAATTATTCACCTCCTCCTCTAACATGGGTTTATTCTCCACAATCTCCTGTGGCAAGAATATTAGCGTCAATAATTTCACTATCAGGGTCAGTTCCATTACTGGAAAGAAAACAGAGGGACACTATTGATATTCTGAGCAAGGTTTCTCTAATATAACAGGCAAGAAGATGAAGTCTGGTGCTCCCAAACAAGAGGTGCTAAATGGTATTTTGTAATTTGAGTCATTTTAAAGCAATTTCTATACTCTATAACCGGATGTCAAAATAAAGAGAAAAATAACATACACCATTTGTCCTCCATCATATAAAAGTCAATTTGTTAATAAAGTCACATATGTATATTTATATGTACCACATATATTATATTGGTGCTTGACCCAAGTGCTGGAGTACAGCCTTGTTTGCTGTTACTATAAACTAAGAGTACTGTAAATCTAAAATGAGTACAGCCATTCTTCTCATTTCATTCTTCCCGTTGTAGCTCCATTTCTGAAAATAATGTAACTATGGGTCTAAGTCATAATAATTCCCTGAGAAAGCTACTTAATATTTAGTCTGGCTAAAAATCCTAAAACATGGTCCTCTTTTCCCAGCATGTTATATTTAGCTGAGCAAATAGATAAAATATTTTACTTTATTTGTCAGAGAAAATAGTAGATACCACGTTAAATTAAATGCCAGATAAACAGTGAATGTCTTTTTTAGTATAAGTGTGTCTTAAATAATGTATATTTTATACTACACAATTATTTATAGTTTATCTGAAGTTAAAATTTAACTGGGCATCCTGCATTTTTATTTGCTAAATCTGGTAACCCCAGAAGCAAAACTTTTGTTTAGATAACATTTCTTTCAGTCCTGAAACACTGTTAATGGGTATTACAACTTCTTCATACTAGTGGTGAACACTCAGATCCTCCCAGAGGCTGGACAAGTACAGGGAGTGCGCAATGCAACGTGAAGAAAGCCTAAGAAACAACTTTGTGGTATGCATTCAATTCACAGGCTGTTACTTCTAAAATAAGGCAAAGGCAAAATTTTAAGAAAAATGGCACTGCACTACTGAGATATTTAGCCAGCAGCTTTCTCACTTGTGGAAAACTGAGGCCAGATCCAGTAAATACTGAGGAAGGTGAACTTGGACTATAAGGAAGGTGAACTTGGGCTATAAAATGTGGTGAGGCTGTTGACAAAAAACAAAGCTTTGATGTACCTGTGCTCTTTAATCCTTCTGGCTATTTCTTCCTAGGGATTGAGTATCTGATAAACAGCTGAGTTCTTAAATCTATCCTGGTGAGCCCTTCACACTGAGGCCACACATAGGTGTATGTGCCAAAGTAGATTTGTTTTATTCAAAAGAAATCTCTGGATAGCTCCATGGTCACTGCTCTTGCTCATAAGACAAAAAGAGAACAAGGCAGTTGACAAAGGTAAAGGACTGACCTCTCTACAGCTTTTGGTCACCTCTAAAGTTTGTGTTTTGTTCCAAAGATGAACTAACTCCTTTAGGTTATACAGTTTAGTGAATAGTCCTTGAATGTCTTGTTTGGGTCTTGGATCAACTTCCTGAGACCAAGCAGATCTTTCTGTGCAAAGGTCAACATTTTTCTGAAATCCATCTGTTTCTTCCTATTTTTTTTGGCAGCAAAGTTTTTTACTCATTCAAGTTACACGTATATGCACGATGACTTAGAGCCATTGTACTGTCCAATTTAGACTTTTATTGACACCTGACATTTGAGTAATATCCCAATTTCATCAGTTAGGACCAATTTAGTCTTCACATTATGTTGATAATCTAAATTGCTGGCAGAAGCTGTGCCACTACTAGAGAGAAGAAACTTGTCTTCAAATTACATTTAATTACCTTCATTAAGTACTACAGCATTCCGTGACACATATTTGCAGTGGGCTGACTAAAATAAGCCTTGGGCACCTCATTTCCTGAACATCCCAATGTTCCTTCCTCTTCTGTCCTGTGTCTATCTTGTTCTCTCAAGCATCATGGTCAAAGGATAAACTACCCACACACCCTCCAGGGAAAGATGTGACCATTTTTTGAAAATCAATTACTTTTCTGATCTCTGGACCTCTGATGATAAAGACTTTCATAAAGCAACACACTACCGATTTGCATTCTTCTAGCAAACTAAAGATAGGCAGTTTCTGCTAGCAGATCAGTGCCCAAGGTCAAGAGAATTGGACCTTCAAATGCCTGTTCTGCATTATTATCAGGAAGAGGCTGTTGACAAGTTCAGTTCACAATAATTGGCACCCTTCAAGGTATGTTCTCCTAAAGGAGTAAGCAGGTTGAGCAGATGTTTGACAGCTGCTAGGAAAAGAGTGTGGCTTTGGGTTGGCAGTCATGCAAGGGATTCTAGGTTACAATCAAAAGAAACTTTTCAAAGGAAAATTCATCTAGACTCAATAGAGTATAGAGTGTGCACTTATTCAATTTGTGATGATTGGTTTTTTTTTTAAAGACACAGTTGGCAACAGAAAATAAATTACCATTAACGTGAAAACAAAACAAGTTGTTCTATTTCTTTTCTCTGACTCCATTGAAAGTCATCAAATTTCCTAAATGTTCTTTTTAACATTTAAGTTCATATTCTTGATTGCCAGAAATAATTTAGACTAGCTAGACCCAGTATTTTCTTTTTAACAAACACTTAATTGGCGCTAACTGTACGCCATGCGAATACTGAATGTGAAAGTGCTTTCTAAATATTTACGCTTTTAATGATTTGCCAGCCTTACCTACTATTTCTCCATTTTATAAATGAAGAAACTGTAGTTCAGAGAGATAAAGTGATTTGTTCAAAATTACCCCTAGCTCTTTCATGCATAGATGAGTTTTGATTCTTGGTTCTAAATAAAATGAAAGTAATAATTATATCGGCCAATATGTATTAAGCACTTGTTGTTTGCTTGCCACTCAGCTAAATATTATTCATTCTTATCTTCAAAAGTTCTATGCTATAGGTGTTTCTAACCACTACTTACCTAACTTTATATATGAAAACGCTAAGGCACAAGAGGGTTTAAACGATTTTCTCAGGATCCAAATTTGTATCCAGGCACACGATTCCAGGACCAGCACTCATAACAGCAACATTTAAAGCCCCTCCCTTCACATAGTTCTGAACTATTTATTACTGAATTTAAATGGTTTTGATTTACTTAAAAATAAATTCATATTCTTTAATTGAAGTCAACACTTGGAATAGTTTTTCACAGAGACTTCCCCAAATACCCTCCAAACTCTTCCCTCTCTCTGATAAGATATTAAGTGTCTTGCTACTTTCACTGTCATTTTGCTCATAAGACTGTGTCAATCCTATATCTACTCTGTCTGGGAGTTGTTTTCTGTTTCATTTACTTACTCTTTTTAGTGTATTTTGTTTTACTTGCAGGATTTTAAAAATATTTTCTTCTTTCTTGTTTGCTAACAATACTTTTGTTCATTCTGTCAATCTTTTGCTTTATGGCTTCTGGAATAATGTTTTTCTTAGAAAGCTCTTCCCAGTCCAATATTTTTCAAATTTGTATTATATTTATGGGCTTTTTACTCTGTAACTTTAGCTATTTTATCTAGCTATAGTTTTCTTTTTGTGCAAGACATGAAGTATGGGTTGAAAATGTTTCCCTTGTATAATGGGTATCTAGCTTACTCCACATTGTGCATTGAGCAAAACATCTTAACTTCATTATTTGCAATGACACTTTTATTACAAACCCAAACTTTCCCATATACATGAGTCTGAGTCTGTTTCTATATGCTCTATTCTGTTGTATTAAGCTATTTACCCATCTATACAACATCACCACCACGATTTTAATTATGCTAGCTTTGATATATTTTGCCATGTGATAGTAAGTCACAAACACTGTTTTTCCAAACTTGTTTTTATTATTTATTTTCTTTTTCTAGATTAACTTTATAGTCAGTTTGCCTAATTCCATTATAATTCCTATCAGAATCACATTGAATTTGTATATTAATTTGGAATTAATTGTCTGATTTTCATTCAGAGAGCATCTCTTTCAATTCATTAAGAATTTTCTTTCTGAAAATTGTTAGGTTTTTTTTTTTCTCCCTGAAGTCATTAATTATGGTAATAAAACTGAAGTGTAAACCTATTATCTAAGGCAACGTTTTTAAATTCACCAGTGTTTTTAACTAGTTGGTAATTTTAGGATTTTCCATTGTTGTGATCAAAAGATTTTTGAGACCCTTTTATATGTCTTACCCACTTTTTAAGAAGTTTATTATAAATCCAAAGAAAAAACCAGCTATATACATTTGACTTTTTTAAAAAAGTAAAACACACAGAAAATAAATGCATGATTCAGTAGTGAATGAATGAACACTAGATGGTTGCTACAGAAAAGTGCAGTGTGGCTAGAGTTATAAAAGATAGCTACATAGCTGCATAGGGGATCAGCTGGGTCCTGATATAACTGGGAAACATTTTAAGCAGTGAGCAAAAAAGTCCAAATATTAGCTGGACCAGATGCAACATGCATTCTGGGTTAGCATTCTGAGATTTAAGGTTTCAAGAAGAATAGTCTATGTTAGGTGTAACAAGCCAAGAAACAATAGATTTATGCACTCATAATTACTCTAAGCTATGAAAAATACCTCTTTAGGGGACAGCAGGGTGCATTTAGTGTTGAAGGAGTAGTATGGCTTTTATTTAAGAAGTTTCAAAATGTGTGAAATGCTATCAGAAGTAATGTCTATTAGCATAAGACATTGTTTTTTCCACTTAAAGTAAACCTTTTTTATTTGACTTTTAAATACAATAATATCTAAATACAGCATCATTTAAAATTATGGAAATAAAATTGAAATAAACTTAAAATTGCATTTAAGAACATTTAAAAAAAGAAGACTTCTAGTGGCATACGACCTACTACAGATCAACCTACCACTGAGGACAGCTAAATAAAATGAAAACTATATATCCATGTATCTATGTGTCTAGCTAATATATATATATATATATATATAATACATAAATAGAAATATCTGATTATTACAAAATATAAATATAAAATAAAACAAATGATATATAAATGTAATCTAATATATACAAAATAAATAACTATGTGTGTGTGTGTATGTATATATATATCTCTGCTTCAAGCCATTGAAGAGTTGATAAAGTAGAGAATAATCACAGGGAAAAGATTCCAAGCCAGAGAGAAAACACTGGAGAAAAGTAAGCCTGGTATTTTGGTATTTTGGGCAGTCCCTTCCCCAACACACACACACACACACACACACACACACACACACACACACACACACACACACACACACGTATCCCCCCCACCCCCGCAAGAGCCATATGGAAAACCTTACATATTTAGGCTTTGATTTGAACTCTCAAAGGGCCATAAGCTAGGAATGAAGACGTCACAAAAATTTATCAACCTTCATTAAAGATGAATCTTGTTTAGAAGCAAAAGTCAGTTTTCTCTAGAAAAAATACTATTATCTACTACCTCAAATTATCTGTACAATTTATTTTATGCAATATTCAGCAGGTATGGATTATTATGTATTCAAAAATTGATTGAAAAAAATGGCAACAAATTCAAATTTAGTTTATAGGTTTAATGGCAAATTGGGACAGAGCTCAAGAAAAAATAGATGAACTAGAGGACTGAGCAGAAAGAAATAACAAAAACCAGAAATGTATGGAAATATAAAGGATACAGTAAGACATTTAAATTTATCTACACTTACACAGTCCCAATATAAACTGTAAGTGGAAATGTAGAAGTAATATTTAAATAGATAATGGCTGAGAATTTCCAAAACTGATGAAAAATGATGAAAGACAGCAACACAGATTTAAAAAATGTTACAAACCCTAAGGCAGGAAGGATACACACACACACACACACACACACAATATATATATATATATATATATATATATATATATATATAGTATATAGTATATATATATACAGGCAGACAGACATATATACACATACATATATCCAAAAAACTGATGAAAACCAAAAAGGAAATCTTAATAATAGGCAAAGATAAAAAAGGTATATTATTTTCAAACAAGAAAAATTCTGACTGACTTTTTCTCAACAAAAAACATAGTTTTTTTAACAGAGACCCCAAGATATCACCCTTAAAGTGTAACTAAATTTCCAAACAATCACTGCCCAAAGGGTATGACAAAGGCAGAATGAAAACTAAGCTCAGATCACAGTTCAAAGATTCAAGAAGAAATGGAAGGTCAGAAAGAATAGACAGGTAGATTAAAAAAAAAAAATTCATTACACAATAATACTGACTTTTGGGACTGAAAATGTATGATACAGTGCATATAACAAAGCAGTTAATGAAGTTACCATTCCAAAACACTAGCAATATTATAAAATTAATGAAAATAATAATTTTTATTAGAATTCAAAATGCCTGTAAATTGTTGGAGTAACTAAAAACATGTATAACAACTTAATGTGGAAGAGGGAAATGAACAAAATATGTATTTGTTTAATGTTTCTTCCTTGCTTTCCTTTGGATTAACTAACAACTGCAAACTCAAAATAACTCAAAAAACTCAATGTAAAATATAAAGTTTAATAGATTAGATTATAAATAAAACTATATGCTTCAAGTGTTGAAACACAGAAAATTGAAAAGAAAATGATAGACAACAATATTCCTCTTGAACTTGGCCACTTACACCAAACCCATTGAAGAGCGGGCCAAGATTGTAGATTCTGCATTCTCATCTCTAAGTGTATTCTTCAGTTTCTGTCATTATTTCATTCCGACTAAGGGTCAGTGATTGGGAAGGAGTACAAAGGGGACTTCTGGGATGCTAGTAATATCCTTATTACTGATCTGGGTGCTGCGTGTTAGGATATTTTCATATTTTGAAATTTCAATGAGTGTCCAATGGTTGGGGTACTATAATTAATCAGCATGTTAGTTTTAAATTAAGATTTTCCATAAGTGAGACAACGGTAGGATCAGAACCTCTAATATAAAAATAAGTTTTCCCAGATTTTCCCTATACCAAGACTTAGAAGATACAGTGTACATATCAATCAAAATATTAAAATATAAAGACAATGTCAAAAATTGAGACAATATTATTGACTTCTGAAATAGTTCAGAAAATGCTATCACAATGTGCTCATCTGGAAGGGGGTCTTAGGGAGGAAAGTGAGGCCCAGTTCATCTAACTTGCCTAGGCACAGGTCATATTAGGGGGGACCCAAAAAACCCCTGGAATTTATTTATTTATTTATTTAATTAATTAATTTTTTTGAGTTGGAGTCTCACTCTGTCGCCCAGACTGGAGTGCAGTGGCCACTCCCGGCCACCGCAGCCTCGACCTGCTGGGCTCCGGAATTTATTTATAAAAAATTGTGTATTTATTTTTACATGTTTAAACTTCAGTCACCTTCAAAGTACTCTCCTTTGGATGCAATACACCTAACAAGATGCCTTTTCCACTGCTCAAAACCGTTTCTGACCTCGCCCATTTTGATGTTGTTTAGGGCTTCTGCTGTTTTTGTTTCATCTCTTCCACATCAGCAAAACGTTTCTCTTTGAGGACTTTTTTTCATCCAAGGAAACAAAGTAAAAGTCATTGGAGGAGATTGGGTGAATAGGGAGGGTGGGACACAGAGGTCATGCGATTTTTTGTAAAAAACTGGTGAATACTCAGCATGGTATAGGGGAGTGCACTCGTAAATCACCCATTGTGAAATGGGAAAACATGTTGAAAGACTCTTAATAAAAAGAAATTCCCTGAAGCTGAACACAGTCTCTCACAACAAAGCTAGCTGGTACACTGATGCCAATGGGTCCTTAGAACAATTACCTAGCAGGGGAAGCCGGTACTACAAGGCGCCCACCCTCCAAAAAAATAATTCTGGTTTTATTTGCGGGAGGTGTTCCCCTCATATGTGTTTAGGAAAATGCTGAAAGATATTCTTCCTTGTTGTTGAAGCAAAATGTAAACATTCTGCAACTTCTGGGGGAAAACAACTCTGTCTGTACACTGAGAAGATGTGGATATTTTCTTCTACACTTCCCTGCCCTGGGAGAAGTAGTGCCTTATGTTTATTTTCTGAGCGTCAGGGATGAATAATGTCACATATTTAGAGTGTTCATCAAAAGCCCAGTCACCATCTGGGCTAAAAATCTAGCTGCCTTTACAAATGTTTCATCAGCTATAATTGAATCTTGTTGAAATATGCATGGCATACGTATGTTATAGTTGGAATTTTGAATGCATAGACCAGCAGTTTGAGAACAATGGAGGAAAATGTTTTATTGATAAAATAAACTGAACACTTTTACTATTAAGTCCTTACTATCTAAGCAAAACTTCATTAATCTGGTAGCTACTGATCCCAAATTCATGTCCATTCAGACCAAGTAAAATGGACAAAATATAACTTGACTTATGAAAAGTATTTCTCAGGCAAACTTAAAGAGTAAATACATTGGGAGATAGTTTTTTGAAATGTCTTTACATCACATAAATATATTTTTAAAAGACTCAGAAATACTAATTATATATTCATGTTGCTGATAATTATATGTTCATATTATCTATTCATTAAAGCAGCTCATTAGCTTACTCTGAAAGAGTAATTGGTTCAAGTTCCTGTGCATAGTTGAAAGAATTGAAATCCTGCTTCCTTAAAGATAAGCAATAGATCTTTCACTGAATCTAATTGGTCCTCTCCAAAAACTAATTCAAATTCATGCGGTTTTATTGAAGCTGTCTTTAGGAATTCTTTCTTGGTGCACAAGTAAATTACTTTTTCTCCTTTAAAGCTAAGTCTTCCAGGATATTAACAAATCTGAATGACCATTTCCCAAATCTTTACTAGTTATTCTTCCAAAATCCCTTTTACTCTTCATCCTAATTCTTCCCTTTGATGCCACACGGAGAAATCTGAGCCTCTACTTCATGACAGCCCAGAGTATATTTCAACACAGCTATTATGTCTCTTCAGCAGTCTTACCTTCTTTAAGTAAAATATATCCCATTTCCTCTCTGAGTTCGAGCTTAGTGTTTTCCTGATCCTCTTGAACGTGGTCACAGACTCTAAATCCAGACCTATGCTGATCCTACCAGTTCTCACCACCACCACTCTCAAATAAGTTACAGGTTCAGTCACCTCACCTGCCTTCTCAAAAACTGCCTAGATTTTTACTACTAGTGTTTTAATAAAGTCCAACATACTCATAATCATTATTGGGAATATGCAGAGCCCTCACTCACTACTATAACCAAAAATAAGATACTTATCATCCCTTAATTTTTATTTTATTTATTTTTTTTTAATTTTTTTTTTCATTAATCAGTATTTTTTATTATGGTTTTGTGGGGTACAGTTAAGGGTTAGGTGTACAATGACGTTTCATTCAGGCACCCTGTAGATAAGAAGTGTTTTCCCATCCCCCGACAGATATTTGCTACTGTTAATCCCATCCCCCCCCCCCATAGTTTCCCAGTACCATCCGTCATTTTCTCATAGTATTGCATTGGATGTTCAAGGTCCATTATATGAGTGAGAACATGTGATATTCGGATTTTTGTTTTTGTGAGAGGTCACTCAGTATTATAGACTCTAGTTCCATCCAGGTTGCAGCAAAATTCATGATTTTGTTCTTTTTTATGGCTGCGTAGTATTCCATCGTGTATATGTACCACATTTTTTAAATCCAGTCCTCTTTTGATGGGCAGCATGGTTGTTTCCAGGTTCTTGCTATTGTGAACAATGCTGCGATAAACATACGTGTGCAGGTATCTTTTATAGAG
>NW_007246008.1:0-1147 GCF_000164805.1 Carlito syrichta
AAAAAAAAAAAGACTGACAGTGGTGGGAAACTATGGGGGGGGGAGGGGAAGGGAGGTGGGGTTAACGGTAGTCAGTATCTGTCTGGGAATGGGGAGACACCCCTTATCAACAGGGGTGCCTGAACAAAGCATATTTGTATACCTAACCCTAAACTGTACCCCACAATATCAAAATAAAAAATATTGATAAAATAAAAAAATTAAAAAAAGAATGAATGACTTTGGCAAAGAAGAGCCGATGTCCAGGATGACTGTCACTTCACTCTAACATCTGGAGTCTTGGGGCTGAGCTGCAATTAGGTTTATAAACAATGTGCCTCCCACCTCACAGATGAACACAAGCTGTCCTGAAGCTCAGGCTAGCTGATGTCAAGGACTCTCCTATCAAAATAAATGGATATCACAGTCACTTTCAGGGAGGAGTATGAGGCATGGGGTTACTGCCAAGGAGATGCAGAATGACCCAGTGTCTTCAGATAACCATCTCCTGGGGATGCTTGAGGTCATGGTAAGATCTTTGAATGAGCAGTTTGAGAACTGATTGCAAATCTTGCTCTGTGATTGCGAATCTTGCTCTGTCATAGACAAGCTTTTGATTTTGAAAGAATTTTTAATCTCCTCATAAAAATGGAGAGTTGGGGCCAGATAATTTCTAAAGTCCCTTCCAACTCTGGCTCAAAAACTAGAATCACTGAAAATTGAATTTGTTCTATAACATGCCTGAGATGATACAGAAGTAGCAGGGGTTGCTACTTCCCCAATAAAACGCAAAACCTCTGCTTTCAAAATAGAATGGAATATAACTCAATTACCATGTCAAGAACTGGTCATAGCAATCCCGACCCTGCAACCGGACTAGATGCGTTAAGTGTTACAGCAAGAAAGGAAGCCAGTCGGGATTGGAGGCTCAGCCTGTACTCCTGCGCCTTGGGAGGCTGAGGTGAGTGGATTGCCTGAGCCCGCGAGTTTGAGACCTGCCTGGGCAATTTGGTGAGACCTCATCTATATAATAAATCAAAAAATTAGCCAGGCATGGTAGCGTGTGCCTGTATTTCCAGCTACTTGGAAGCTGAGGTGGAAAGATCGCCAGAACCCAGCAGGTCGAGGCTGCGGTGGCCGGGAGCTGCCACTGCACTCCAGTCTGGGC
>NW_007246008.1:1371-14461 GCF_000164805.1 Carlito syrichta
AGACTCAAAAAAAAAAAAAAGAAAAAAAAGAAAGAAAACCATAGTATCAGAAGAATGAGCAGACTTCCTGACCTACAAATTCAGACAGTGTGGAGGCTGCCACTGTGGAGAGGCAAGTAGCTGTTCTGGGCTTTAGCCTGAGAAAGGAGAACAACAGAGACATTCTCTTGAGTGAGACATTGGGATCCTAGGCAGGGGCAGCCATGCTAACATAGCATAGAAAACCTCATTTGAATCAGTGATTGATTTCATCCATGAGAGAGAAAGATTTGGGCATCTGACTCGTGGGCATATTTGGGTGGAAAGAGACTATGATAAATGAACAATGGCTAAACTCGTGATAAATGAACAATGGCTAAACTCGTCATCCAAAAATTCTGTCTTCATTAATGGCTTTCTGTAATGCTGAATCGGGATGGGGGAACCAGTGCTGATGGAAGTGTATTTCTCATCCCAAAATATATAGTTTCCTCTCTAACTGCAATTTCTACAAAGTCTCTCGGGATCCGAGCTTGGCACAGTGACTTGGGCTGGCTGAACTTGGCTGCGTACAGTTCCAGAACCACCACGCTGCTCGTCCAACACCAAGGGTGCTGTCAGCACTCTGAAGATAGCAGCCCTTATCATATTTGTTTTGGCCACTCAGCCTCAAGGGCAGATGGTCGTCATGCTGATTGAAGGGAAGGTGTGGTGACAGGAGCCAAAGCTAGCCAGAAAAGGACCTTGGGATGCTTCCATGCAAACCAACTCTTTCTAGACATTTCTAGAAACAAATGAGGCAGCAATGCAAAGACCAGAAGTTTTCTTAAATTCAAGGTGCAGTGGGACTCGAGGCTGCTTAAGGCCAATGGGCTCCCTCTTGGTGCAGCATAGCTTCAGGGCCTCACCTTGGAACACTTGGTCTCATTGTCTTGCATCACGAGGATCTGTCTGGCAGCATGGCTTTGGTCTGCAACCCAGCTCTTGGACCTTGGAAACCTCTCTTGTATAAAGAGATAGAGGGAAAATGTTTATGGAGGGTCTCCAGGGTGTTGCAGACCTTTCTTGAGAATTCGGTGGCCACCAAGGGAAGGGGTGGGCTGGAGTCCCACAGGGCCACAACTCCTGGTCTGAGCAGTCCTACTTTTCGGCATTAACGAGAAATTCCTTCTTGGTTGAATGAGTCCCGGTTATGTGATGCAAATCAGAAAATATCTGTCGGCCACCAAGTTGGCACCCAGCACTGTGAGAAACACCAGGAAGCACACGATCCCCAAGGGTCTCACTACGTAATCATGAATTGAACATTGGATTAAGGACTCACTTGTTAATCACCTAATCCTACTGTGACTCGGGAAAGTCAGTGGACAACTCTTTAATGAGACTCATAAATGACACATCACCATTAGTACTTCTACGAATACTTTCATCGTATAGCTTAGTTTCTAACCGTACATGTACCAGTTTTCCAGGGCTGCCCTATCAAATTACCACAAACTGGGTGACTTAAAAAATGGAAATGTGTTTTCTCCCCATGTTAGAGACCAGAAGTCTGAAATCAAGGACTTGGCAGGAGAGTTTGTTCCTTGACTCCGTCAGCATCTCGTGGCTGCTGACATTCCTTGGCTTGTGGCAGCATCTCTCTAGTCTCTACCTCTGTGGTCACACTGCCCTCTCCATATCTCTTCGGAAAATACATCGTTTTGCATTAGGGAAATTCAGAGTAAGTTCCTCTCTTACTGATTCCTAACTCAATCACACCAGCAAAGACTTTTTTCCAAATAAGGTCCCAGTCACAAGTTCCAGGAATTAGGACACAGACATAGCTCTTTGGGGAGCTACAATCCAGCCAACTACACCTCATATTGTGCAGCTTTCAAAGAGATTTCACAGGTTCCATCTTTTTTTTATCATCTTGATACATTTACAATCCTGAAGCTCGAGAACAGTAACCCAACTTTGATTCCCCTTCCCATTTTGATTTTGGAAGGCAATTTTCATAATTCTAAGGCTCACCAGCCTCTTGCTTGACCTATAAGATGAGAGACAGGGCTTTGTCCCCCTTCCCTGCCTTGGGGAGGTGAATCTCCTCTTTTTCTATCTCTCTCTCTCATTTACTTTTTAAACAAACTATATTTTCTAATCTAAAAAAAAAAGAAGAGAGACAGCCCCACTAACCTTTGTCATCTTGTTCCTCTCCAAGTCAGTAAATAAATATGTAAATTCTTCTTTTTCATCACTTTCTTTTTTTTTTTTTTTGAGTCAGGGTCTCACTTTGTCACCTAGGCTGGAGTGCAGTGGCACAATCACAGCTCACCTCAGCCTCGAACGACTGGGCTCAGGTGATCTTCCTGCCTCAGCCTCCCAAATAGCTGGGACTACAGAGCCATGTATGCCACCAAGCCAGGATAATTTTTAATTTCTTTTTGTAGAGACAGGATCTTGCTGGGTTTCCCAGGCTGGTCTCAAACTCCTGAGCTCAAGCAGTCCTCCTGCTTCGAGCTCTGAAGTGCTGGAATTACAAGCATGAGCCACCGCACCTGGCCTCTCTCTCCTCTTGCTACAGGCTTTTAGAAAGGACCAGGACGGAGCTAGAACAGAGAGCAGCACAGGGCACACAATTGAATGCATGTTTCGCACCTTCCACCACCAATCAGACGGGAGTCTTTTTTGACCCCAGCTACTAGTTCTTCTCAAGATCTTTTCATGAATGTATCAGTTTTCTGCAACTTCCATAATAAATGACCATACATTTAGTGGCTTAAAACAACACAGATTTGTTATCCTATAGATCTGTGGGTCAGAAGTCTAACATGGATTTCACTGGGTTGAATTTTTCAGCAGAGCTACTTTCTTTTCTGAAGACGTCCGGGGGGAGATTCTCTTGCCTTTTCTGGTTTGTCGAGGTTGCCCACATTTCTTGACTTGTGGTCCCTTCTTCCATCTTCAAAGTCAGCCATGTTGCGTCTCTCTGACCCTTCCTCTGGTATCGTTCCCCTCTCTGACCACAGCTAGAATAGGTTCTCATGTGATGAGGCGGAGCCCATCAGGATAATCCAGAATATTCTTCTGACTAAAAGTTTGTACACTTTCGTAAATTCCTTTGTGGCCTGTACATCGACATATTCACAGCATACAGGAATTAGGGGGAGGACATTCACAGTGGATGAGAAGCAGGCCAAACTGACAGAGAGTGGCAAGCACAGCTCAACATAACACCTCTACATAGGATACTTCACCTCAGTGCAGTGGGCAAATGGTCTCAGTCGTGGCCCAGGGTGGACATGACAGTCACTAGAAAGCCCACAAGGAGAGAGGAGACAAAGCCACCTTGAGCACTGACTCTGACTCACAGCAGTACCTGTTCATGTTCCTTCCCTTTTCCTCCATTCCCTCTCTCCCCTAAGCTAAAAGATGCTGGGAATATTTACTTTGAAGGTTTGTCTTTTTCTTGTTACCGAGATACCAATTTAGCTTCCCTTGGTCCAGACAGTTATCTATGGATTTCTGAGCTGAGTTGCCCAAAAGCCTATGCCTGGCCAGGCTTTGGCTGGTGTACCTCAGCTTCTTTGTCTCATCCTTTCATCCTATGAGCTAACAATGACTAACTTAAGGGCCATGAAGCATCCTGTAAGAACAGGCCATTGTGTGTCATCAATGGAGGCTTCAGAAGCCTCCTGGTCAGGGTTTGTTTTTTTAAAGTTTTAATAAGGAGGTAGGGAGTTTCTGTCTCAATCAGACAATGAGGACATTATTCTTATCTAAGAGAGAGAAAAAGATCACAATGAAATCCAAGACACTGCTTATGACTTCATCATCCTCTCATCCATATGTTGGCTCCTAGTCCTCTGGGGATCCCAAGCAATGCAAAAGGGGAGGAAAAATAAAAGCGAAAAATAAATTCTACTCTCACAAGTGCAGTGGCATGATCACAGCTCACCACAGCCTCAGCCTCCTGGGCTCAGATGGTCCTCTGCCTCAGCTTCCCTAGCAGCTGGGACTACAGGCCTGTGTCACCATACCTGGTTAATTTTTTTAATTGTTTTGTAGAGATGAGGTCTTGCTATGTTGGCCAGACTGTCTTGAATTCCTAGGTGCAAGCAATCTTCCTGCTTAGGCCTCTCAAAGTGCTGGGATTATAGTACGAGACACCGCAAACAGTTAGATTTTTGCTTTAAAATATTTTCTTTATTTTGGTTCTTTCCTGAGCGTTCTCTCTCTCTCTCTCTCTCTCTCTCTCTCTCTTTCTCTCTCTCTCTCTCTCCCCCTCCCTCCCCCCTCCTCCCAACACACACACACACACACACACGCACGCACGCACGCACACACACACACACACACACACACACACTAATAATGCAGGCAACTCTTTGTTACAACTAAGTTCTCATAATACCTTTTACATGAAATAAATTATAAGCACAGACATATTTGTAAAATAGATACATGGTCTCAGAAATATCCATGTGGCCTACCACTTTTTATTTCTAAATTCGTGCTTCCTTAATGATAGGAGCAGAAGCGTGAATGTACTATCCTGAGGTTATCCGCTGGGAAAGTAGAGTTAGCCCGCAGTGGATAATTGGACCACATTCCTTTCTTCAGTCACCTGAACACTTCAGCCAGGTGTGAAGACAAAATGATGACGAGGTGCATCCCTGCTTTGAGAATTTCACAGTTAAGTGATTTACAGAGAATGAAGTAAAGACAATGAAAGTGAAATCTCAGGGCCCCACCAGAGAAAAAGGAGAGCATAATATTTACCTTGGATGTAAAGAAACTTCATGAAGGAAAAGATATTCAAACTGCGTTTTAAGAATGAGTAGAAATTTTCCAGAAGGTGAAAGGAGCAGAAGAGAGTGAAGCCCAAGAAGGTGAGCAAAAGGGAAGACAGAAAGACAGGTGGGAAGAACAAGGAGAGCGACTTAAAAAGAAGACCTTGAAATGCTGGGTGTTCTTCAAGCCCTCCATTGGAGGGGCAGCCCGAGAGTGATGTGCAAGCTTGTAGAACACTCCTGGTTTTGTCTGTCTGTCTGCCCATCAGCTTCTCCCCCTTATTCTAAACAGCATCCTGGTTTTCCTTTGGGGAAATACTCCTCCCTTGCCCTAGCTTTTTGTGGGTTGGAAAAGGGCTCTTTCTCAACTCAGGGCTCCAAAACTGAGCACATGACCCAGGTCTACCTACCTAGAACATCTCAGTTAGATCATTCATAAATAATGAGATATTTTTTGACACTAGTTGTGGGATTGGGAATAGGCAGACACCCAGTGGATCTCACAGGACAATGCTAGTTGTTTTAAAAGACAACCCTACGACTCAGTGGTTAGTTTCTCCCTCACAAAGCAAAACATTTACACATTCCTGATCAAGAGGGTCTTCAGGATGGCCTCCTCCACATAGTGACTCAGGGATTCAGGTTCATTTCATCTAAAGTCTCTGTCACACCCTGGGGCCCCAAGGTCTCTTCTCTCACAGGCAGGGCACAGAACATTCAGCAGGTGACACCTGCTGAATGTTCTGTGCCCTGCTGTGAGAGACGAAGAAGTGAATGTGGAAAAAGTCCAGGTCTGAGCTTCATTTCACTTATACTTCATTGTCCAGAACTGGTCATGTGACAAGACTTATGTGCAAGGGACCTGGGCATGTGCTTACTTGCATTCTCAGGAGAAAGAGGAAACAGTTCGGGAGTACATTGCATTGTGTGATTCTGCCAAACTCAGGTGGGGCTAATCAGAGTCAATAAGCACACATCCTGGGATCATTCTTTCTCAAAATTACTAGGGCAGGTGTAGGTGACAAAGAGAAGTCTGCTGACATGGGAGAACTACACCTGGAGCTTTGGTAAGCTTCTGGACTCTGTATGCGAAGGACTCACCTTCTAAAAAAGGCAATATGAAAACACGAGCTAAGAGATAGAGACGGTCCAGGGCCCAGTCTAATGTGAGGTAAAGAACATGCCTATGGGGCACATTTACAAAGGGTAGGCAGTGATAGGGGCTCTGGCTCTCTGGGCAGGGTCAGTGTTCACACAAGCTAACAGCCTCAAGTCTTGCACCCCAGAACCCCAGCTTGCCCAGCCCAGTTCAGAGATAGACAAATTCCTGGCAGTATTATTTTGACTTCTGGATCCATCTGGAGTCAGTCTCCTGCCTTAGAATTCTCCACTGTGTGAATCGAATAAGCATACTTTTAGTTATGTTTTTGTGTCTTTCTGTCAACAGAATTCTGATCATGGAGGAAAGCGTTTTGGGACAGGTGTGGGTAACAAAGAGGAAGTCTGCTGACATGGCACAATTGTGCCTGGAGCTTTGGTAAGCTTCCAGGCTCTGCGTGAGAATTCCCTTTAGAAAAAATTTGCACTGGGTGTTGGGAAGATGGCGGCCAAGCCAGTCAGACTATGCGAGTCCTGGTGTGAGTGAGTAAGTGTATGGAAAATTTGGGGTACATGCTGGTAAGAAAGTAGGCGTGTGAGTGGCTGACTGAGGTTGAGGACTAGGGAGCTGGTGGCCAGGGTTCTCCTGGTGCAGCAGTTGGTGCCACAGCTGCTGGGCTTGGACCTTGCAATTCCTGGGACACAGAGGCCAAGAGCCATTTTTTTTCTTTTTAAATCTACAAAACCCTTCCTGGGAAGAAAATGCTGGGAGAGACTATATAAGCGGGGGCGGCTCTTCCCAGGTTGCAAAAGCTGAGCACCATTTTTTTAAATGTATAAAAGTTTTCCTATGAAAAGCGGCAGGGAGTGACTATCACTCCAGGCTCTCTCTCACCATTGCAGCAGGAGAGACTGCCAGCTCCAGGCTTTGCCTCACCCCTTCAACGTCTGGCAGGGCACTGGCAGCAGGGGCTATGGAGGGAGTCCAGAGGCAAAGTCCCACAGAAGAAGACAAGAGAGGCACCCCACCACCATCTTGAAGGTGGAGCAGGGAAGCGCTCCAACTTGCTCACCATGGAGCAACAGACCCCATCTCTGACTGGCACATCAACTATTCAGGGATGGATCATGACTTAGAGGGAATATCCTGAAAGCACCAACTTCAGAGGGACCTGATGAGCGCTGATTTCCAGGCGCCCCATCCCCTATCCTGATCTAGCCTCAAGACAAAGGGTGTGGCCAGAAAAGGATGAGGAAGGGCTCCAAAGAGATCAGTGGTGAGTCTGGGGATGACCCAAACCCCCTCCTCCCCAGCAATCCTCTGAACGTCAGGCCCACACAGCTGGGCCACAACTGAGAGGGACAAACCCAGGTGGAGCCTGGATGTCAGTCGCAATAGGAGAACTCCATTCCAGAATAGGCCTGGCTGGCGCACCTCCAGCAAGTATATACCTGGGGGAGAGACAATTCTGCACCTCCCCACCGGAGGAGATCTCCCTGACCATACGAGAGGAGGGGAGAACTGCAGCCCCACCCACCTCCATTGTCCCTCCTCCTTTCCTGCTCCAGACCCTGAGGAGAGAATGAAAAAGGTGGCTCTGTAGGAGAGATCTGATCAGAGGAACAATCACAGAGGGCAGGCTCTGTAGGAGAGACCTGATTAGAGGAACAATCACAGAGGGCAGGGGCTTTTCTTCTTTTTTTAATTTTTAATTTTTTGTGTGTCCCTCTCAATTTTTTTCTTTTCTTTTTCTGATTCTTTCTTCTTTTATTTGTTGTTTTCTAATTATGTGTGTCTGTGAATGCTTGATGTGCATCTTTCAATTTTGTTGTTGTTGTTGTTGGTTTGTTTTTGCTCTGTTGTTCTTCTGGGGTTTTTAAGTTTTCATTTGTTATAGTTTAAAGTGTGTATCAATATATGTGTGAGGGTTTGATCTAAATTACTTTTTTCCCCCCCAGTCTTTCTGTTTTTCTTCTCTATTCACTTTGTGCTAGGCATGTGTGTGTGCATTTAGTTTTCTTCATTTTTGTTTTGTTGTTTGTTACACTTTGTTGTTGTTATTCCAGTTTGTTTTGGGGTGTGTGTGTGTGTGTGTGTGTGTGTGTGTGTACCATTGTTTTTTGCATTGGCTTCTGCTTTGCATCAACGTATAGAGTAGTGGTGGGGAGTGGGAAATGCATCACAGGGAACACATACCACAATAAGTGAACATTGTAATTTGCAAGTAGTTTCTGAATCCGCACCCCATCCCCTACCTTATTTGAATTTCAAAAACTACAAGAGACAGCAAAGCTTCCCATCCACCATCCTATTTCAAAATAGAACAAATCAAGAGCCTAGATCAGGGATGTATAGGGGACTGAGCAAACATCAGAAAGGAAAGCCTCTCCCACTGACACTGAATAACAGAACTAAAGAGAAAACTAAGAGATCTGTAACAAATAAAGAAAAACCAAAGGAAGACCACAGGCAATTTCAAGTGTACCAAAGAAAAAACTCCTGAAAAATCAGACCTTGGTGCCCAAACAATGGAAGTCACCAATGACTGGCCCCAGAATATGACAAGGATGGAGAAATGGATGGAAAGAGTGAATAAGACTCAGAGAGACAAGATGCAATACTGAAAGACCTTGTAACAGAGATTTTGGCAATAAAAAATTTCATCTAGGAAATAAATAATAAGATTATAAGCATCGAAATCAGAATTAATCTAGCTGAAGAAAGAATCTCAGAACTTGAAGACTAGAACATGGAATTAACCTGATCTGTAAAAAAACATAGAAAGAAGATTCAGAAAGAAAGAACAAAACTTACAAGAGATGCACGATTATATAAAGAGGCTGAACCTACGCTTGCTTGGTGTCCCAGAAGAAGAAAGGGAAATGGAGAACAACTTGGAGCAAGTATTCCAGGAGGTAATCCAAGAAAACTTTCCCCATCTCACCAGAGATGCGACCAGTCAAACACAAGAGATACAGAGAACCCCTACAAGACATCAAATAAGAAGACCAATCCCTAGACACATAGTAATTCACCTACACAAAGTAGACACAAAAGAAACAATCCTAAAGGCAGCAAGAGAGAAAGGTCAGACTACCTACCAGGGAAAACCAATCAGAATAGCAGCAGACCTATTGGCAGAAATACTAAAAGCAAGAAGAAACTGGAGACCTATGTTCAAAATCCTCAAAGATAAACAGTTTCAACCAAGAATTCCTATCCAGTCAAGCTCAACTTCATCAGTGAGGGAGAATTAAAATCCTTCCCAGATATCCAATCCCTAAGAGATTATGCAGCTTCCAGACCAGTTCTACAGGAGACAGTTAAAAAGGTATTAAGCACAGAAGAAGGTTAAAAAAAAGAATGACCACATACATCCTAAGAGAACATCAGAGCACAGAATCAACAGAGAATACAGTGCAACAAGAAGCTTGAAAACACACATGTACATCAACCCCAAAGCCAAAAGGAAACAAGCAAACAAAGAAAAAACTTTATAAGAGTCTCATGACAGGGATTAAACAATCATATTTCAATAATCAGCCTGAATGTGAATGGACTAAATGCACCACTGAAAAGACACAGAATGGCAAACTGGATAAGAAACCATGACACAATTATTTGCTGCATCCAGGGGACTCATCTCATTATAAGGGACACACAGACTCAAAGTTAAAGGATGGAAAACAAGTTTCCAGGCAAATGGATCACAAAAGAAGGTAGGAGTTGCTATCTTAATATAAGACAAAACAACATTTAAACTATCAAAAAATTTAAAAGACACAAAAGGACACTACATAATGATGAAAGTTTCAATCCATCAACAAGAAATATCCATCCTAAACATTTATGCACCCAACACAGGAGCACCAGCATTTATAAAGCAACTCCCAAATAAACTAAAAAAAGACACTGACTCTAGCACTATTATAGCAGCAGACTTGACTATCCCACTAACAGCCCTAGATAGATCATCGTGACAAAAAGTCAACAAAGAGATCCAGAACCTAAACTTAACACTCAACCAAATGGACTTAATAAATTCCTACAGATTATTCCACCCAACAACTACAGAATATACATTCTACTCATCACCAAATGGAACACACTCCAAGATCGATCACATCCTTGACCATAAATCAAGCATAAACAAATTCCATAAAGTTGAAATCTTGCCATGCACATTCTCAGACCACGGTAGAATAAAAATATCAACATCAATAAAATTTCCCCAAAGCTCACAAAGACATGGACACTAAACATCATGATGCTGAACAACTATTGGGTCAACACTGAAATCAAAGCAGAAATTAAAAGATTCTTGGATACAAACGAAAATGAAGAAACATCTTACCAAAACCTCTGGGATGCCATGAAAACAGTTCTCAGAGGGGAATTTATATCTCTACCAGCACACATCAATAAATTGGAAAGATCAGAAGTTAAGAGCCTAACAAATCACCTAAGGGAGCTGGAAAGAGAAGACCACCAAAACCCCAACCTTAGCAGAAGAACCCAATTCACCAAAATAAGAGCCCAAATATGGGACACAGAAGACAAAAATATCATAGAAAACATCAACAAAGCAAAAAGTTGGTCTTTGGAAGGATTAACAAGATTGATGGACCCCTAACCAGAATGACCAAGAAAAAGAGAGAAAAAGTCTAAATAATACACTCAGAAATACAAAAGATCAAATCACAACTGACCCCAAAGAAATGCAAAAGATTATAAGAGATTACTATGTATATGGAAACAAACTTGATAACCTAAATAAATTGGAAGACTTTCTGACATCACACAACCTCCCCAGGTTGAAACAAGAAGACACTGAGACACTAAATAGACCAATAACAACTCAGGAAATTGACTCTGTCATACGAAAACTACCTACAAAAAAAAAAAAAAAAAGCCCTGGACCAAATGGCTTTCGAGCAGAATTCTACAAAAAGTACATGGAGGAGCTGATACCAATCTTACTGAAAGAATTCCAGGCAATTGACAAGGATGGAATTCTCCCCAAATCATTTTATGAAGATAACATCACACTACACATCTCAAAAATCATCCACCATGACCGACTAGGCTCCATCCCTAGGATGCAGGACTGGTTCAACACTCGCAAGACCATAAATGTCATTAAATACATCAACAGATGTAAAAACAAGAACCACATGATTATTGAATTAATGCTGAAAAAGCTTTTAGTAAAATCCAGTATTCCTTCTTGATAAAAACCCTCACCTAGGTATAGAAGGAATATACCTCAAAATAGTTACGTGCCATTTATGATAAACCCACAGCTAACATATTGCTAAATGGACAGAAATTGGAAATATTTCCCCTTAGAAATGGAACAAGACATTTCTGCCCATTCTCACCCCTCTTGTTCAATATCGAGTTGAAAGTCCTAGCTCAGGCAATTAGACAAGAGAAGGAAATCACGGGTATCCAAAGAGGAAGTCAACTTATCCCTCTTTGCTGATGATGTGATCTTATACCTTGAAAATCCAAGAGAATCTGTCAAAAACCTGCTTGCACTGATAAAGGACTTTGGCAAAGTCTCAGAGTACAAAATAAATGTGCGAAAGATAGTTGCATTCCTATACACCAACAACAAGCAGGCAAAGACCCAAATTAAAAGCACAATCCCATTCACAATAGCCACCAAAAAAAATGAAATACCTCGGCATCTTCCTAACTAGAGAAGTGAAAG
Source organism: Carlito syrichta (assembly GCF_000164805.1). NCBI lineage: Eukaryota > Metazoa > Chordata > Mammalia > Primates > Tarsiidae > Carlito > Carlito syrichta. The sequence goes on from NW_007246008.1 coordinate 12,941, forward strand.
ACCTTTACAATGAGAACTCAAAGAAATCCAAGAAGACACAAACAAATGGAAAAATATTCCATGCTTATAGACAGGAAGAATCAACATTGTTAAAATGCCCATTCTACCAAAGACAGTCTACAGATTCAATGCAATACCCATTAAGTTACCAACATCATTCTTCTCAGACCCGGAAATGACAAAATAGAAATTCATATGGAAACATAAACGACCAACACAATCCTTAGCAAAAGAAACAAAGCAGGCAGTATCACACTTCCAGACTTCAAACTTTACTATAAGGCTACAGTAATCAAAACAGCCTGGGATTGGCACAAGAACAGGCATATAGACCAGTGGAACAGGACAGAGATTCTGGAAGCAAAGCCTCTATTTCTTAATGAACTCATCTTTGACAAAGCCTCCACCACCAACCACTGGGGAGAGGAGAACCTATTCAGTAAATGGTGCTGGGAAAACTGGCTGATCACATGCAGCAGATTGAAACAGGACCCCTACCTATCACCATACACAAAAATTAACTCTAAATGGATCAAAGACCTAAACATCAAACCTCAAACTGCAAGAATCTTAGAAAACGCAGGAAACATTCTTATGGAAATTGGAACTGGCAACCAATTCCTGATCAGAACCCTAAATGCCCATACCTTAAGAAATAAGGAAGACAAGTGGGACCCTATCAAACTAACGAGTTTCTGCAAAGCAAAAGAAAACATCACGAGAGCAAGGAGACAGCCCACAGAATGGGAAAAAATATTTGCCAACTGTGTATCTGACAAAGGCCTACCATCTAGGATCTACAAGGAACTCAAATGCGCCGAAAAGAAAAAGACAAACAGCCTCGTTAAAAAGTGGACCGAAGAAATGAATAGACACTTCTCAAAAGAAAATATACGGGCAACAAACAGACACATGAAGAAGTACTCAGCCTCACTCATCATGAGAGAAATGTAAATCAAAACCACATTGAGATACCACCTCACCCCAGTAAGAATGGCCATCATTAATCAAATAAGCAACAACAGATGCTGGCGAGGATGCGGAGAAAAGGAACCCTTCTACACTGCTGGTGGGAATGCAAACTAGTGCAACCTCTTTGGAAGATAGTGTGGTGGTTTCGGAAAGAACTAGCAATTGACCTTCCATATGACCTAGCACTTCCCCTATTGAGAATATACCCGGAGGAACTCAAATCATTCTACAAAAAGAAAAAAAAGAAAAAAAAAAATACCTGCACAAGTATGTTTGTTGCAGCTCTATTCACAATAGCAAAACTATGGAACCAACCATACTGCCCATTGAGGCTGGACTGGATAAAAAAAAAAATGTGGTATATATACACAATGGAATATTATGCAGAGCCATAAAAAAAGACAAACATATAGACTTTGCAGCCGGGCTCGGTGGCTCAGCCTGTAATCCCGCGCCTTTGGGAGGCTGAGGTGAGTGGATTGCCTGAGCCGGCGGGTTCGAGACCCGCCTGGGCAGCGAGACCTCATCTCTACAATAAATCAAAAATTA
>NW_007246008.1:14481-15940 GCF_000164805.1 Carlito syrichta
GACTCCAACTCAAAAAAAAAAAACAAGTCGGGGAAAAGAAAGATAAGTGAAATCAAAGCAGAGGAAGAGCCTATAACACTGAGTGATCTATCACAGAAACAAAAAACTGTGTACCACATGTTCTCAGTCATAAGCAGAACTTGAACAATTATAATACTATAAAAAAGGGATTGGCAGTAATGGGAAACTGCCGGGGTGGGAGGAGAACACCTCATCAACAAGGGTACCTGCATTATGAACATTTGTGTAACTAACCCTGAACTGTACCCCACATTATAAAATTAAAAAAAGAAAAAGTAGCCGAGCTCGGTGGCTTAGCCTGCAATCCCGCACCTTGGGAGGCTGAGGTGAGTGGATTGCCTGAGCCGGCGGGTTCGAGATCCGCCTGGGCAGCGAGACCTCATCTCTACAATAAATCAAAAAATTAGCTGGGCGTGGTAGCACGCGCCTGTAATTCCGGCTACTTGGAAGGCTGAGGTGGAAGGATCGCCGGAGCCCAGCAGGTCGAGGCTGTGGTGGCCGAGAGCGGCCACTGCACTCCAGTCTGGGCGACTGAGTGAGACTCCAACTCAAAAAAAACCCAAAAAAACATATAGACTTTGCAGCAACTTGGATGGATTTGAGTTGATCATACTCAGTGATATCACAGAAACAAAGGGTAGAGTACCATATGTTTTCACTCATAAGCGGACCTTGAACAATTATTATATTAGTATAAGAAAGGGATTGGTAGTAGTGGGAAAACTGCTAGGGGAGAGAGGGACATGCCTCATCAGCAAGGATATCTGCATAATCAATGTTTGTATACTTAACCCTGAATTGTACCCCACATCTTTATAATAAAAAAAGAATATATAAAAGAAAATTGCTCTAGTGTCACGGGGAACCTGTGGAAGGTTGTAAGCAGGAGTGTGGCACAGAGACCTGCATAGCTACTCAGCCCATCTGTGGCACATCCTTTCTCAAAGAAACTTAGTCTCACTAATCATTCAGAGAAATGCAAATCATATCCACACTGAGATACCATGTAACCCCCGTAGAAATGGCCATTATTAACAAAACAAAAAACAACAGATCCTGACGAGGATGCAGAGAAAAGGGAACACTTCTACAGTTTGAAAAACAATGTGGCAATTTCTAAAAGAACTAGAAATTGATCTTCCATATGGTTCAGCAATGCCCCTACTGGGAATATACCTGGCGGAACTCAAATCATTTGACGGAAAAGGTACCTGCACATGTGTGTTTATTTCAGCATTATTCACAATAGCAGAACCAACCGTGCTGCCCATCAAAACTAGATGGATTAAAAAAAATGTGGTGCATATACACGATGAAATATTACGCAGTCATAAAGAAAGACAAACATATGGACTTTGCAGCAATTTGTATAGATTCAGAGTCTATAATACTCAGTGATCTATCACAGAAACAAAGAACTGAGTACCACATGTTCTCA
>NW_007246008.1:15973-41850 GCF_000164805.1 Carlito syrichta
GAAAGAAAGAAAGAAAGAAAGAAAGAAAGAAAGAAAGAAAGAAAGAAAAGAAGAAAGAAAACATGCAGAGTCAGCTCACCTGCATGCAGACTTTTCTTTACGTAAATAGTATTAAACTTGCCATCAGGTATCACATCTGAATGTAAATTCAAAAGATTTCTCAAAATCAGAATAATTCTCATAGCACTATATTTGATGCTTTTGAGTTTCCTGTTTTTGGCTCAAAGATTTTGAGGCTGGTCTGCAAGTGAAGGTCTTTCTGTAGCTTTTCTGGGCCATCTAGGACCAATAAAAACTTGAAATCTCGCAGAAGGAAAATATGCTAGAATTTTAGCACCGAGTCTTAAGGAAGTGGGTAAGTGAAATGAGTATTTGTTTTGGGGGGTTGAACTTGATGCTGGGAAAGAATCTAAAAGTGTACACAGTCTATTTGGGGCACTGCCAGTGTTAATCCCACAGGTGGGTCCAGTGGGGCCGTGGTGGATGCAACTTCGAAGTCCAGAAAATGAAATCCACTGTCACTGTAAACTATTTCCCTAGACACTGATTGTCACTTCCAACATTCCACCTCTTGTGTTTGTGAATGTCTCAAAAGGGTCAAGGTTTAGATAAAAGTAACAATGGCTGCAACATTGGACACAAATAACCCACTTGACCATTTCACAGTAACTGTGGAAGACTGGCCAAACAGGGGCACCTAGGGATGAGAAGGTAGGGAATATAGTGTTCTAATGATTCTCGGTTGTTCTGTAGATCAGTTTCTTCTGACACTGAACAGATACGCCCTAGAATATTATGGTCCATGCTGCCTTCTTATTGGGAACCACCAACATTCTTTCTTGTCAATGGTTTCTTAATTTCCGAGAGATAGAAAGCAGACATTTTCCCTGAAGCTCTTCCTAATGATAAGTATCCCAGATCATCTTAGGAATTTCAATTTATCTAATCTTTTCAGCAATACTGACAGGAAAAATGTCAGACTGCTCATTTGGAAAAGCAGGGAGGTTGTTCAAGTTCATGTAAGAGATAAGCAGCATTTTGGTTATTTTTTTTCTTTTCATCATAATTTCCATTATAGACATTCCTATAAAGTTAATAGGTAATTTTCCTTCAGTTTCTTTTATTGGGTCACCAAAGAATCTCTCAATAGATTTGAGAATGGGCATTAGGAGGATTGAATTTCCTATCTCAGGAAAAATCCCTTAAGGACTCCGTTTCTCACTGGCTCCAGGAGTCAAACAGAAATAAAGCACTTCCTTGTCAGGATTCACATACTAAGTTGTTACATTGCCTGACAGTTTTATTTGAAGGTGGGTCTTCTTCAATTCACCCTGCCATATATTTTCTACCCTAACAATCCCCTGTTATAGATTTCCCCTCATCTTAGACTGTTTATGAGATTATTAGAGCTGAGACACTATTGCCTTCTAAGAAGAGTTTTTTTGTTCAGAGAGGCGCGTCCAAAAGCTTTTTGCTTTGCATTATTTTTAATCATTATAATTCACCCAAGGATCCCTTGAAACACTTTAATGAAGACATAATGAGCAGTTATACGCTTAAGGAAACCCAACCTTAAGTCTATGCTCAACATGTGGATCTCTCATCATTAGTCTAGGTATTTACCTCGGCTTATCTCTTCTTTATTTTACCCAAAATACTACCTGTGTTAATGGAGTCTCTCTGCATTCTAGTATCAGAAAGAAAGAATTCCTTCCCCTTCACTGAGGAGATTGGGGTTTGGAAGAGAGTGCAAGCAAGGGTGATGGACCCATCTTGGAATGCTGTCAAGTTGTGTTCCTTCACACAAATCCCTAACCGTTGTGCAAGGTGATTAGCCCACTTGGAATGAGTTTCCTTATTCCTTTGGACTTTCTAAAGTACTCTCGTCACACAGGCAAAATTCTAGCTTCTTGCCGCTCATTCATTCATTTATCACATATTTATTAAGCTCCGACTATGGGCCAATGTAACCATGTGTTACATTGTTGAAGAAAGTCAACAAAGATTTCCCCCATCTTGTTGCTCACATTCCTTCATGGAGCCTGAATGGTTCTTGCTTTCTCTGAAGTACTCTGGGACTTACGGGCTGAAACACGGACTTGGGTTCTTATCTATACACTCTGATGGGTGGTGCCCTACTTATTTCACAAGCTAGGCTCACGACATTGTGTTTCAACACACAGGCTTTGGAGTCCACTGACCTGGGTCAAATCCCACTCAGCTTGAGCGATGACTAGAACTCTCCAAGTCTCATTTTTCTCGTCTGCAGGACGGGGAAAACAAAATACCCAGTTCAGGGTTCTGTGGGGATCGTAGGAGATACTTGTGTACAGTACCTAGTCCTGGGTGCGGCACACTGAAAGCATGCCTTGCGTGTGTTATTCTGTGTCGAATATGAAACACTCTATGGATCAGGCAGCCAAGAAGTATCTTTCAAACTGATCTCATCCTCACCCACTGGACAGGACGGAAAATCATTTCAGTCACTCTGTGACTTCTCTCTCCCTAGATTTCTCAAAGCTCTGGGAGGCTTGTTTTTGGTATTCAGGAGGAAGAAAGGGTCTCTGATTTCCATTTGTTATGATCACTGTGGTATTATTGTGGGTGGCTCTCTGCTTTGGGGACACATGTGAGGCACGACATTTCTGCTGAGACTGAATCGCCAGTGCCTGAGCTCCAGCTTCCCAAGAAGCCCACATTCCCTCACCACATTCCCTCAAAGGCCCTGCAGACCCACTGAGGTGCTTCTGGAGACAGACCCTATAAATCCCTGTTTCCCCAGCAACTCTGTACCTTGACCCATTTCCTGGTCTGGCAGAAGTCTTGCTGCCATCTTTTCACCCTCTAGGGTGACATCCCTTACAGTCCTGAAAAAATTTCTTCAGTCAACCCATGCTCTTACAAAAACAAGAAAAGCTGGATTATACACTTCAAGAAGCTTCAGTTTTCTACTGTAACCCAAACCTCCTTGAGGCAGTGGAGTCTAATGGTAGGAAGATTTCCTGCTGGAAACTGTCAGAACTTGGGAAGAAAGACTGTCCTCTATAGAAATCATATTCTCTGTAGAAATCATATCCTCCATAGAAATGAGTATCTCTGTAGGTCTTTCTGCAACAAGGGAATATTTTCTTGCAGTTGGGACCATGTCTTGTCGCCTTTGTGGTACTACTCATGTTACCTGATGAATACCAGCCCTGAGCACAGTGAAAAGATTTGGCATGCAGGTGCAAGGTCTCTTCTGAGCGTGTCTGAGTCAGACTGACATGGTTGTAGGGGATGTGACCTGTTTCCAGGACTTTGATTTATGAGTGTCCATGCCATGCAGTTCACTCCAGATGTCATTCCATGATAGGCGTGTCTGCCTGGGGTCTTGTTCATGGAGGGGAGTTAGTCTCAAAGGCCGGGAGGACCAGTGTATTTCACTCGCCTGGACTCTGAGGCTATTGTAAGCGTTAAGACTTTAACTTTTATACAACAGTTATAAACAAATTATAATACATTTTGTGAGAAACCTATGTCTGTTCCCTGATCTTTGGGACACAGTTCTAATCCTGATGGCTGCATCATTTCTGCGGCCTTTCAAATTTAACAGTTACTATTCTTTGTTTCTTTTTTGACAATCTGCATTCAGTCTTAATAGAAAAGAGTCAGACTTCATTTTGGAGAACCTTCCAAGAAAAAAGAGAAATACACTCAGAAATATTTGTTCAGAGGCGATAGGAACATATTATGAAGGATCTAATGTTTATCAAAGGATTTCTTCAGGAAATCCTGAAGTATGCATACTTGAGACCTGTTTGTGTTTTAAAGTGAATATTTTTGAGAAAAAAGATACATAGATGGATAAAATTCATTTTGATTCTCACCCTAATGGCTAAGAGTGTAGACCCTGTCAGTAGGTGACCAGGTTAGAATCCCAGCTCCTGTACTCACCATCCGTATGACCTGGAGAAAGTTACTCAACTTCTCTGGGCCTCCACTTCCTCACCCTTCAAAATGTGTAGAATAATAAATAGTGTTGCTCTGAATATTGTAGCGGAAGGTGGCACCCCACTCAAACCCCTCTGGCATGCCTTCTTCCCGTGAACTGATGTTTTCTTACTGTAGGCTCCATGCCTTTTTTTTCAGGGGTTTGCTGGCCACCAAGTCGCATTCAGCTTGTGGTAGGGCAGGCCAGAGTGCCAGGATGTAATGGTCCATGGGGGCAGTCCTTCCCACCAACGAGTAGAGAGATGAGTAAGTGCTCCTTGCCTCCGTGGGAGAATTGGGGCAGCTCTCCTCAGAGGTCCCCACATGAATCAATCCCCAGATTCACAGGGGCAACTGCTCGTGAATGTACCCAGAACGGACTCCCCTCAACTCCCTAGTTTCACTTCTCCAACCACGCATGTGCACCAGTCTCACTTCTCCAACTTCACACACACTCCTTGGAGTCAGCTCCTCAAAATTCTAGTCACAGGGAAACACAACCGAAGACAACAATGGAATAATTTAATATTATAAAATGCTTACAGTCTTTCCTTACTCATAGCAAGCACTCAGTCAATGTTGGCTAAATATTTAAATATAATAAAGTAAATGTGTAAGATGTTTTTACCAGACTGAGATAATCCAGTAGGATGGCATGCTTTATTGGCTTAAATCTGGCAGGGAATTCAAGACCAACAAAAAGTAACATTTGAGAAAAAGAGTGTCTGACAACATACAATTAATAATAAGCATTGTTTTTTGAGTATCCATTATGTGCAGAACAGATATTTTAACTAGCAAAGGTGAGGCTTAACATTTTATTTCCAAGCCCCTCAATTTCTTGATATGTACATACACACATACAAATACATCCACACACATGCATGTTTATATCTATAAGTGCACAGCACACATACTCGCACATAAACACACACAGATTTAGGTACATTCATCAATGAGCAAAGATTGGAAAGGCCTCTGGCTATGGGGAGGATGAATTTCTATAAATGGCAGGGCTGATACGAAGCTGGTGTGGTGTAGCCATAACCTGCATTAAAACACAGAAATGCCTCCAGACACATTGGTAAGTATCACAGACTTTGACATTCAAATACAACATTTTATCAGCAGAAAGGACAGTAGTAAATATACAATAAGGAAGTACAGCAATTGTGAGTCCAGAAATAATTAGCTTAGAGGCCAATTTGGAGCACATTTATTAATATTGCCATGATGAAATTTATCTTCTAACAAACAGCGCAGTTTTAGAAAGTGACTAAGCAAATCACCATCAAAAGTGGCTTTTTTTTTTTTAGCATGCGGTTTGATGATCCTGAACTGGAAATATAGTCATGATAATAAAATTTTAAAAATCAAAGTAATAGAAAATACCTTGAAATTATTAACATTATTTTAAACTACATGTTAATGCATTTGAGTTCCCCATATACGCACAATTAAAGTTGAAATTCAGAAACATTTAACATATAGCAATCCATGAAAGTGAATTTTTCCATAATTAAATTCAATATTAGTCAAATCTGAATTAATTAAATTAACTTGATTTAATGTAAGTGAAATGCCACCCACAACATTAGAGTTGTTAATTTGAATTTAATTGATTTTGTAGTTTCATTCATATTGAACGTGAGAGTTTTTGATTTTACACGTGCACGGGCTTCACAAGCTTAAAGAGGTAGTACTTTGGTTTAGGTTCTTACATATGTAAGTGACATTATAATAAAGATGATTTCTGTCTGAACCAGGGGTTCAGAACATTTTTCTCCTTTCACAAGAATTCTGTTTCCAATTTTGAGGAGCTTGGGCAACCTGGGATTTAGTGCCCACAGACACAAGTTTGCAGCCTGACTTTGCACCAGACCCCGGTTCAGTGTCTGGAGTGAACCAGCTAACTCTTCTCAACCTGTGTTCTCTCATCTCTAGAACAAAACTGATCTGTACCCACCAACCTGCTCCCCCAACAAAACAAAACGATTTTCCGTGGTGTCCCTCAAGCCCAGCCTTGCTGCTGGCTGAACAGGGGCTTTCAGGAAAATAAATTTCCCTTCTGTTTTCCTTTTCCCTTCCCTGGGGAGATGAGGCCTTTCCATCAGCATTTTGTTTTGTTTGTTTGTTTTTGTTTTCAATCTGTGAGTATTAAAAAATGACTCAGGTAGTGGACAATAATGTGATATGTATTCCAAAATTTTCAAGACAATGAATTTTTTATGTTCCTACCAGTTTAAGTCAAGCATTCCATAATGTACACATATCTGAAACCATCATATGACATCCTATCAATACATACAATAATGATGTGTCATTTAAAAAAAAAATTAGTCCGATCTTTAGAATCCAAAAATCTTGAACTTTCCATTCAGGGATGGCTATATAATTTGCGGAGCCCAGTGTAAGGTCAATGGTAGGGATTCCAGTTCAAAAGGCAGAGAGGAGTGCCAGGAGAGGTATTAAAATATGAAACTTTTTCCTCCGCCATGCCAGCGATTGCCATAGTGTTGCTTTCATTTCCTGTTTAAAGTCACTGCCTGCGGTGCTAATGCAAGCCCTCAGGAGCAGCCAGGCGCCATCCAAGCATGAATGTGTGCATGGGCTGTTCCCTCTCTCCTTCCCCTGGGCCTATGGCCCTTATCTAGGATGGATGGCCAACACCCGAGGTATTGCCAACACTGTACCCCCAATCAGGGTGGGCAGGAAGCTCACCCCTGCCAGTTTACCCACCATGATGCTGCTACCTTGAGACCCCCAACCTTTCCCGTGCCTATGCCCAGGCACCACCAGGAGTACAGGGAGCAGGGAGGAGGGAGACCAGGCGAGACCCAGAACTCCAGAGAGTGGGGCGGAGGAGGCCCAAAGCATGTCCCAGAGAGGTAGGACCATGTATGAGCCAAGCCTCCAAGCCCTTGGCTTCAGTGCTTGTTTCATTACCCAATCAAGTTTCACTGACAAAACACAGAGTCAAAGGGTAGAAGATTAAGAATTTTAAGACGGTAACCACAGAAACTGAACTCTATAGACAAATCGTCCTCAGGGCAAGCCTGTATGAGCCAAGCCTCTAAATCCCCAGCCTCAGTGCTTGCTTCACCATTGTCCCATAAAATTTCATTGACAAAAATACAAAGTCAAAGATTGGATGGTCAAGAATTTCAAAATGACAGTCAAAGGTTAGACGAGTAAGAATTTCAAAATGGCAACCGCAGACTACTGAACTCTAAACACAACCCACCCGAGGGCAGGGCTCCACGTACTTACACTGGCCTCAGGCCCATGAAGCTGACCCTGGTCCTAATTAAGCAGCCAACTGACATGCTTATTGCAGTGGTTATTATCCTAAGGTGAGGGTCTCTCTCTCCTTCTAATGACTACACAGAGACCAGAAAATTTATTGCACGCGTGAAAAAGGCATGTATCTGAATGGAAAAAAAATTATAAGGGTCCAAGAAGAGCGGTGGAGACTACTTCCTACATGGAGAGCTTCAGAGTACCCCCTCCACCACCCAAGCACAATGACCCATTGGCTAATCACAGATCCAGGTTCGCAGCGCACGGAGAGGCAGAGTTGAAGAGGGCCACATGGGACACGTCCCGAGTGGGGTGTACTTTTCTTCTGCTACACACACAGAGCAGCCATGTGTCTGTCACAGGCACTGTCACCCTCTTGACAGCCAGGTTTTTCTTGATGTGTCCAGGCAGGCCGGCCTCTATGGATTCATTCTGGTTGTTTTGTTTCCTTGCATGCATTTCACGGTCCAATAAAATGTGAGAGACAGAGAACATCCCAAAACATTCAATTCTGCTTACACATGCTGGGCCCTAAAAAGAAATTCCACAAAGTTGCTGCTAACCAGCCATCAAGCCAAATTGAATCTGGTTCCAGAATCCCCTTTCCCCATCGTTATGGCTGTGGAGACCCAGGGCCTACTATCTGCACGGGGTACACATTCTTTTGCATGAATGACTGAGTGAATGAATGCGTTGACTTAGAGTTTTGGTGTTTGCTGTTTCCACAACCCGCCCCCACCCAACAATAATGAGAAGAAAATAGACAGAACAAGTATTATTCTCCCGTTTTTCGTAGGAGGAAATTGAGGCTTGAAGGGGTAAGTACCTTGCTCAAAGTTATAGGGTTTCTTGAGCACAAAGATCAGACTTTTCTGCTCTTGCACGGAATGTGGCAGAATTCCACCATGAGGGTGGTACCCACAGCCTTACTTTTCTTTCAAGGCACAACTACTGTTATCTTTCAAGTTGTTTCATAAAGGTCATCTTGTTCGTTTTACCTCTTTGGTGAACCAGGGCAGATGAAATACATTTTTGTGGAGTCGTGTTTCATTAGCTGGATGTGAGGGTGAGCTCATGAGAGCATAACACTTTAAGGAGATCATTGTCACCGTCGTCACCACAAAAGCCCTCTCACAAGACAATTAGCTGTGGAAGTGTGTCTGAGGGTCCTTTTGGTACAGAAAGTCTGTGCTGGCGAGGAGTGCACACTTACAAAGGCAGGAGAGTGGAGAGTCATGGTTGAATACTCGAGTTCTGGGGCTCCACCTGCTGGAATGCCCGCTCTACCATTTATTCCGTGGGCGACCTCGGGGATGTGATTTAATCTCTCTCGGCCTTGGCTTCTCACATGAAAAATTGAGATCGCAAAAACAGAGCACTTGGAAGAATGTTGCGTGATGGCACTGGTAAAGCACTTACAGAGCCCCCACCGTGCGGGAGAGAACAAGGAAGGGTGCTCTGCACCCAGAAGAAGACTCCTCGCCAAGGCTTCCCTCACATACAGCTCATGGCGCATCTGTGTGTGCGCACGTGGGGCATTAAATTCCCTTGTCCAGGTGGCTGAAGAATAATTTAAATATGTCAGCCCAGCTTAAATAAAGGTATAGGCTTCTGTACTTTCAAGTACATCACTAGTTGCTTCTCTGTGTGGTACATGACTCAACCATAGGGATTAAACTTGCCCAGATCGCAAAACACAAGAACTTTTGTGTTTCTTCTTTTCTTTTTCCCTCCTTTTCCTTTCCCTTCTTTTCCTTTCCTTTCCTTTCCTTTCCTTTCCTTTCCTTTCCTTTCCATCTCTCTCTCTCTCTTTCTAAAATTGAAGTTGTTTTCTGGACTTTTGAAAGACAGTTTCAGAAAATAAAACCAAGATTTGAAAAAAAAAAAATTCCTTATGTTGTTTGTTGCAAAATTCATCCCTAACTGTGATCAGGGATCCCAATTTAAAATAAAGTGACTCAAGATAATTCTAATGGAAAATGAATTACTTCAGGCCTATGCCTCCTTAAATATAAGCATGTGATGGAGCCTCTGTCTACAGCTTCTAGAAGAACAGTTACCTTGAGATCTTAGAATCAAGCCCAGGAAGCTCTTTGCTTAGTCTTTCTGCTTCAAGATGCTTCAGGTAAAAGGCAGATTGGCGAGGCTGGCAGGGATCCATTCCAGCGGTCTTCAGACAAGTGGAATTGAAGCAGTCCATTCAGACCGGCTCCCACAAGCCTGGCGGCAGCCGCAGCACAAGCCCAGAGTGGCCGCAGCCGTGAGCAACGCGAGTCAGCTCGGGTCTCATGGCAGCATTGGAATGTGCACATCCATTTGCTCAATTCTGATGTGTGGGAAACAAGCAAAGCATCCAACCCTTCATTCACACTGCTTTTCTTTTGAGATAAAACCTGTATCTAGTTATAAAGGTCTATTGGATGCATGCTAAATCTCTGAATGCTAGTCCAAACTGGGGAGAGGGCAAATTGACATAAAAAGGATATTTTGTGATTCACTTACTCAATAAATACCAAGAATGTTCTGTGTTCCAGGCACATGTCTTAGGGTTTGGGAATGGAGATATGAACAAAACAGACACGGTTCCTTCCCTCAGGGACACTCAAGTTCATGGGAGAGACAGACAGTAAATAGGTCTTTTAGGAAATGCATGTTAGGACTTATATGTCAAAACAAGCAAGCAAAACCACAACCAGTGTATTTTGGTACCTCAGTCTTCTAATCTGCACTGTGATACTCTGATAATTGGGAACAACATCAGCCCTGAGATGCAGTTTCTTCATCAGTAAAATGGGAATGATTTTACTTACAGATTTATGGCGAGGCTTAGATGAAGGAGCTGTTGAAAGCATTAAGATTGCTTTTCCAATTTTGATGATACAAATTTTCACCAAGTTTCTATTTTGTATCAGGCAATACACAAAGCACTTCAGTGGACGACATCTCATCCAAACTTCTTGGGACAGCCCCTCACAATTGCAAGCGGCACCCACTGGAAGAGTTTTTGTACTAAGAAAGGATTTCACAGGGACGTATACACTTTGCTGGAATACAAGATTCAAATAAGCCAATTTTAAATAGTTCCCAATAAAATCAAACTGTTGACTGTTTCAGTCTCAGATCCTCTAAGAACTGCTATTTCTTCTTTATGTCTAACTCTCTTAATTTGCCAAAATTATGTTGGAATTCAACCAGTTCTGATTTGAGGGTTTCTCTTTTAAGAAAAGTGATGATTCTCTTTGCCTGATACTTGAATGCCTAGGAGTCAACTCAGATTTCAAAAATCAATTTGAAGCTGATACCGAGAAGCCTTCATTAATGGCTCATCTTTTTAAAGCCAGTGAATCCCTTTGATGGTTGGTGAGTCACTGTCAGTTTCAGTTAACTCAGGGGAGAGATACGTGGGAATTTAGAATGTGGCCACAGTTAGAAGTTGGCCCACATAAAACTCTGACATTGGCTTACTCAACATATTTTTTTGCCTTGTGTGTCTGAGTCTTGGCCATTACAATTACAGACACAAACAAGTTTTTACTGCTTGACGTTAGATTAGCAGTTAAGTCACCCTGGAATAAGTGGTCAGGTGTTGTTCTGGTTCATACAACATCAGCAAAGTTTTGACTATTCTATTTTTTTTCCAGGAGAGAAATGTCAGTGAAGGAATGAAAAAACAAAACAAAACAAAACAAAAAAACAACTGTTTGGGGGTGGAATTTAAAGCCCTCCCTGGTCCTCCCAATCACCTTCTCTATGGCTCACAATTTTGTTCTTAAAAAAATGATATCACACGCACATACATACATACACAATGTCTCCATGTATTCTAAATTTAACATACACAATTACACATTCATACTTTAGGTCCTGCGTTTCCTATACCTGTGATATTTCCCTTCATATTTTCTACCTCTCAGAATCCTATTCTTTAAGTTTCAACTAAAAAGTCATGCCCTAGTGAGACCCCCTCTGATCTCCCCAAGTCAGGGTGGGTTGTTTTGGATTCTCTACCCCCCTACTCATAGACTTTCTGTTTACTAGAGACAGATGAGGCAAATGGGATGGGTGAGCACAGATAGATAAGACATAAATCCAGCCAACTGTTCAGTGTCCAGAGCAGGCTGACGATGGCTAGGGTAATCATGGTTACGGGGCGGTGGGTGAAACAGCCATGATTAGAGGTGCCCCACCCAATTCATACATGTGCCAACAAATTCACCCCCGGGTAATCAAGAATCCATGGTCCGCTGTTTTCTCTGATTGGTCTTTTGCAAATTTAAGACCACAATCTTAAGTCCACAAACAATCTGAGATTGAGGCCCAGCAAATTCTCACATGAATGGCAGCATTTATCTTCTTCCAAGTCTTTTCATGCTTCTCCCAATTCCTGGGCATGTTCTAACTATATTTATTCTTGTTCTCCAGGCCCTAGCATGATATCTACAACTAAATTTCTTAAGTCCCTGGCAGTGAGTACTTGTACTAGTGATTCCAAAGTCTGCATAATTTTAATTCCTGCAGCCACCATGCATCATCTGATAGGGCAATGACCGACAACTTGTCTGGGTATTTCCAGCACCCATTTTCTCTCGACCTCAGAGGATCTTACTATTTCAAAACCAGGGTGTCAGAGTTGACCAAGAACCAATTTTTGAGTTCCCCAGTTCTCTAAAGGAGTTTTAAACATCACTGTCACATGAAATTCACACAATACTGCAAAAGTTCATCTCTCTTGAACTCTACCACGACTGCCAACTGCTGTTATTTGTCTTCACAACATCTCTTGAGCTCTTTAGGAAGATTCCAGTAGCCATCAGGGGCTAGATTTGATTGACAGTTATTTTTACTGCACCACTGTTGTGAGGGTCTGCCTGCCATGGGCAAAACATACTCTTGGCTTAGGTCTAGGGTAACAGTTTTAATCAGGGCCTAGAAAGTAGTCCTTGAGATAACCTCATTTGAAGCCATGGTCCATGACCCGCAGCCTCAGAGCAATGGTGCAGTCAGAAAAACACCTCTCTTGGTCTCACAGTAATGGCATCTCCTTTTCTCTCCCATGAGATCCTAAAATCTTTGAATCCCCACCTAAAAGTCCCTCTTGCCTTTCTTTCCCCCCATGTTTTTCACCACATTCATCCCACCTTAGTATCCCCCAAAGTCCCCCAAATCTATATGGAAGGGACAGATGGCCAGAAAGGGATACAAATGGGATAGGCAAAGTCAGAAACACTTTAGCAAGCATTAGGACAGAAAAGAATGGGACCACAGATAGATGGATATGTCTAGTTATATTACATATGATAAAAGGCTTGGTGAGAAATTAAGATGCAAAGAAATACAAACATCCGTATATGTTTGGAAACTTTCTGACTGCATGTCATTTATTGTATTTGCCGATTGATTCTAATTTCGGTCTGTCTTTGCAGGCAAAGGACTAATGGATTGGATCTCATCCTGCAACTTTTCTGGGATGTGGACTGTGTTTGAGCCCCCAGAAGGTCTTGGATTCTGACTTTGGTGCATCATAGCTCCTGGCCTCTGGAAGGGCTGGCTCAAGTCCTATCATTTCACACTGGTGAATCAAAAGTACAGACTTCAGCATCAATTTGCTGTGGGTACTTCCCAGACTTCTCTTTTCAGTTCTCTTGTATATTCTTGTACAAAAAACCCTGCTTTTCTGGTCCATGGCTTGATGTTATTTTCCCAAGGACAGAAGTCTCATTCCTGCTACTCGGGCTGCATTAAGTGGAAGTCATGTGATTCTCTCACTTTGTTGAGCATTCAGATATTTTATTTCCAGATTAAAGAGAACAGTACCCTTTACTTTCTTCTTATTGTCATTTGTAAAATATTTTACATTAGTGTTTGTTTAAGGGGCATTGTGATTTGAATCACCTCAGGGGCTCTTTCTAGTCAACTTGTTGCAGACAGTTTTAACAACTCACTCTCCTGCAGAGAATGGCCAGTCCATCCTGGAAAATACTCTGTGTTGTAAGATGTAGGACACCATTTATTATAAGACATGTCAGTGTTGTATGTAGTTCTAAGAAATTTTAAACCTATGACATGGCGCTCAGAGGCACTCTAAGTATTGATACATTAAAGTGTGAACATGGGTGCATTTAGAATCACACACAGACTATTTTTCTGTTACTTTAGCATTTTTGAGTGAAAAGGCTATATAGTCTATGGCCAAACCACCTTGAACATGCACTATCTCATCTGATCTCGGAAGCTAAGCAGGGCCGAACCTGGTTAGTACTTGAATGGGAGAAGAATATACAGATGGCAGAAAATCCAAGAAATCCCCAACTGTGGGAACTTCACTCCTCCCACCCTTGTGCCTAGTTTCCTGTTTACCACCTAAGAGACAGCCACCCCCACTGGGTTCCTGTATTGAACGTACTTTTTTGGTCATCGTTGTCCTTTGCTATTATGTTTCTGAAGAATCGGGTTTATGAAGAGCTAATATATGTGCAGTAAGATGAACTCTTCCTAGTGCGTGATTCTATGAGTTTG
This sequence comes from Carlito syrichta, assembly GCF_000164805.1. Classification (NCBI taxonomy): domain Eukaryota; kingdom Metazoa; phylum Chordata; class Mammalia; order Primates; family Tarsiidae; genus Carlito; species Carlito syrichta. The sequence goes on from NW_007246008.1 coordinate 29,759, forward strand.
GACAAGTGCACAAGTCCCTCATGCCCCTGTGTACCCACTTTCTCCTCAACCCCCAAGCCTTGGTAACCGCTGATCTGTTTTCTGTCCCGATGGTTTTTCCTGGTCCAAAATGACATAGCAATCAGATTGTGCAGGAGGCAACCTTTGGAGTGTGCCTTTTTCACCTAGCACAATGCAGCCGAGATTCGCCCATGCTGTTGCGGGTATCAGAAGTGCATTCCTTTTTATGGGTATGTTTTCAAGGACGCTCTTTATTTTTACCCTCAATTGTCTATAGTTGATCTGTGAACACTGTGTTCTATTTCTGCCCCCAAGTCTGCTCTAACATCACACAGCCTGTGTATTTTCCATTGCCATGACCACCACGAATCATCCTCGTTAAACTCTTTGGTTTAGTTGTAATTTAAAGTGTCCCCAGAGTGGGAAAAGTGCTACCTTTTGAATACTTGTGAAGCAAAGAGGGGATTTTAAGAAAGTTTGTTCAGTCTCCCTTCTAAAACTATTCATGATTTAATCTTGGGCCCAGCATGGCCTAGGACATGATTTAGAAGGATCTGAACAAGTTTTACAAATACAAGTATTTTTTCCAGTTATGTTTCCTGTTTGTCTCTTTTTTGTCTCTCTTCTTTCTGTTTTGTTTGTTTTGGTTTTGGTCTCCATATCTCTCTCTCTCCTTGTAAACAGTGTTTTCTCAACCTGGCAAAAAACAAATAGGAAACTGGTGCTTTTTAATTTGGATAGCCTCATTTTTTTCTGAATTTGTTGGTAATAAACAAATTTAATGTAGAGTACATTAACTGATAATAGTGTTCTGAAGAAAAATAAATCAAGAAAGAGGACAGGATAAGCCCGGGGAAAGGTGGCCAATTAGTGCCTCACCAACATGCTATGTGGATTCTTGTAAAAAGCAAATTCCAGGCAGAAGGAACTGCAAGGCCAAAACTTGGAGGTAGGAGCATGTTAGTATCTCTTTATACTCCTTTGCTAATTCTTTCAAAGACAATCTTTTGGAAGTTCCTGACAAGAGTAACTGTAAATCTTGAATATCCTTTGGATTAAAACCTAACAAAATAGAAATATCATGAATATCATGGACCATGGAAAGCCCTACATTTTAATGTCACTGAAACTTCTCTTTTCTTAAGGACAATGACCTTGTCAGGATTCCTTTAACAGTAGTTCTAACCACTAAATCACAAAGTTTTGGTTCCAGCCTCTCAGATTACCCTGGGAGATTGTTGACTCTAATCTCACTTTATTTTTAGTAGAACCAAGGTTATAATAAACACACACACACACACACACACACACACACACACACACACACACACACACACACTACTGTAATTTGTGAATGACCCACAAGCCCTCAAATCAAAAAGTCAACTGGAAAGAATGTCTGTGGGTGTGCTATTGCAAAATACAATAAAATGTTTACAGGATTTATGGTTGCACTTTAAAAAGATAATCTATGATGTACTTTTCATTTTCTCTCCTTTCTTGCTGATAATTCTCTAAAATCTCTTTCCTCTCCTCCTGACACAATCATTTATATAAACTGTGTGATCTGGAGGGAAATCTTGTAGTTTCACTCTTGAATTATTTTGTATCAGAGTTTGATTAGTAATTTCTCAATGGATCTCCTGTTAGGCCCTATGACACATGAGGTGTCTTTGAAATAAAGCAACACATGCATTCATAAAAAACTCCACACACGTTCTTTAAAACTGAGCACCAAATACAAAAAGTTCATGGGAAAAAAAAGGCAAAGAAGAGAAAGATGCCAAGTGCTCAATGCCTACGTGGTTCTGTATCTGGAGCACCAAAAAAACAAAACAAAACAAAACAGCGACTTGAACCTGGGAGAAATATCATGGAATTTCCGAGTGGCAAACATTAAAAAAGAGCAAAACCACCAGGGTGAAGATGGCCTGACAGCAACCCTTGGATTGGCTCAGAACTGCGAGAGCTAAGACCAGCCTGTGTGGAAATGGCTGTTAAGATGGAAACTGGCTAAGCCCCAAGCTCCACAGAGCTGGGAGCACGCATCTGGAGCTGGGGTTGGGGGAGGAAAGCGTGAAAGTGGGATCTTGCTTCTTATATCTTAAAACAGAACTCCCCAACCCCGGGGCTACAGACCATTGGTGGCCTGTGTGGAACTGGCCTGCACAGCAGGTGAGCGGTGGGCAAGCCAGCAAAGGAAGTTTCATCTATATTTACAGCTGCTCCCATTGCTCATATGACTGCCTGAGTTCTATCTTCTGTTGGATCGGTGGTGGCATTAGATACTCATAGGAGCACACACCCTATTGTGAACTGTGCATGTGAGGGATCGAGGTTGTGTGCTCCTTATGAGAATCGAATGCCTGGTGATCTGAGGTGGAGCTCAGGTGGTGATGCTAGCACTGGGGAGTGGCTGCAGATACAGATTAACATTAGCAATGAGGTTGGACTGTACAGAGACCATCATAAATCAATTGCTTGCTGACTCATATCGAAACCCTACCAGTGAGTGGCAAGTGAGTTGATGTACCTCAATAGCACAGCTGTATATGGGGGCAGGCTTTAAGTCAGAAGCTGACACTTACTTTGGTCTGCTTCTGCCTCCCCCATTATTTTATTTACCACTTCTGTTTGTGCCTCTTTTCTGCACTGTGTACTTGTCTCGGCCACAGTTTTGATAACCTTAGCCAAAATGAGTAAAAAGCAAACATTACTGAAAAGCTTCCTGAAAAGGGAGAGAGACCCAATGATGACAAAGCAGAAGACTCTAAAACTGGCAACAAAAAGAAATTTGCATTTAAAAGAAAATACTAAGAGTCCTGCTTAAAGTACAGGTTCACTGCCACTGGTGATTCACATTCTCCAAACCCACTTTGTATAACATGTGTAAGATCAATCGGCTGGCCAATGAAGTCATAAAAATCTTCAAAACTGCTTTGCAACCTAGAGACCAAGAACCCCATGTTAAGAGCAAGCCTTTGGCATTTTTTCAAAATAAAAAATTGTGAACACGGAGAACAGAAGCAACTGCTGAAGTCCGTCACTTCATCAAATGTGTCTGCACTGGGAGCATCCTTCTTAGTGGCTAACCGCATTGCTAAAGCTAAGAAGCCCTTTACTATTGGTGAAGAGTTGTTCCCGCATGCTACTAAGGACCTTGTGAACTTTTAGGAGAGGGTGCAGTTCAAATGGTGGCACATGTTCCTCTTTCGACTAGCACCATAACTAGATGAATGGGTGAAATAGCAGAGGATATTGAGGAACAATAGTTAGAGAGGATAAATGACTCATGGTACGCAATCCAACTTGACGAGTCTACTGATGTTGACAAGGCAGTCATGCTTGATTTTAGGCAATATCTTTTTCAGGAGGAAGTGCGTGAGGACATGTTATGTGCACTTTTGTTGCCATTCAATGCCACACTTGCAGAACTAGTCAAGTCTGTGAATGTCTACATAACAGGAAAACGGAATTGTTCGTTTTGTGCCAGTATATGCATGGATGGAGTGGCTTCCATGGACTGGACAGCTTTCTGGTTTCACTACTCAGGTCAAAGGGTATGATTCTGAATGTGAGTCTACGCACAGTGTCATCCATAGAAAAATGCTAGCTAGCCAAAAAATGTCACCTGAACTTAACAACATTTTGCAGGATGTGATTAAAATTACTAACTACACTAAAGTATATGCCCTTGATGCATATCTGTTTGGATGGACACAGAGCACACACATCTGCTCTTAAACACAGAAGTAAGATGGCTTTCTAAAAGTGGATCACTGGCCAGAGTTTTTGAGTTATGAGAGCCACTCCAGAGATTTCTGTTAGAAAAACAGTCACCATTGGTAGCACATTTTGGTGACACGGAATGGGTCCCAAAACTTGCTTGTGTGGTATACTCAACCTGTTCAACAAACTCAATCTGTCACTTCCAGAGAGAATGACAACAGTGTTCAAGTCGGCAGATTAAGTGGCTACATTCAAAGTCAAACTGGAATTATGGGGGCGATGAGGGAACACTGGGATTTTTGAGACATTTCAAACATTAACAGAGGTTTTGAAAGCCAGGGCTTTCTTTCTCCCAGCTGTGCATGATCACCTATCTCAGCTTTCAAAAAAGTTTGAGCATTACTTCTCAACCATAAGAGACCCCAAGCTGGGAAAGAATAGATCTGTGACCCATTTGTGAATAAGCCAGGCAAATTGACCTTGTTCTAAAAGAGGATCAACTGCTTGAGACTGCAAATGATGATGGTCTTAAAAGTATGTTTGAGACAACTGCGGATCTCCCTATGTTCTGGATTAAAGTCAAGTTGAAAGACCCTGAGATGGCCACAAAGGCACTGAAACGCCTGCTCCCGTCTCCAACATCTTATCTTTGTTTAAAAAGGTTCTCTGCAGTGACAGCAACCAAACGAGATTGCAGAATAGACTGGACATAAGCAACACACTTCAGGTGTCACAGTCTCCCATCACCCCAGATGGGACCATCTAGTTGGAGGAAAACAAGCTCAGGGCTCCCACTGATTCTGCATTATAGTGAGTTGTGTAATTATTTCATTATATACTGCAATGTAATAATAGAAATAAAGTGCACAATAAATGCAATGCGTTTGAGTCATCCTGAAACCAACCCTTGCCCCACCTTCTCCACCCCCGGTCTGTGGAAAAATTGTCTTCCATGAGACCAGTCCCTGATGCCAAAAAGGTCGGAGAACATGGTCTTAAACCACAGATGAAAGAGCCCCTTCTATGACAGCAACCATTGAGTGAAGAGATTTTTCCTCTTCTGTAAAGGTGAAGGTTATAATTCTACTCTTAAACGTCTCTGTCTCCCATTGTCCAGGACTGTTTGTGGATGTGTGGAAGTGCCAGCGTGATTTTCCCATGACACTGATAGCATTGCCCCATTTATAATTTGTTCCTGAGCTTCCTCATGTTACAGAAACAACACATCCCTGGAGAGGACACTCTACTTGACCTGTTAGTAATTGGATTCTCTAAAAGTCACAGATTCTCCTATTGCCCAGACATAATAACCATGGTAATAGGGTCCATTTGCATAGGGCCTTTTAAGAGCAAGGCACTTTGCTAAATGTTTGACAGATATCACCATATTTAAGTATCCCAGTGATCTACGGCAAAGGAATTTCCATCCCTATTTTGTGTATGACAAAATCGAGATGGCGAGCTGGATAATTTGACTGATATCACATAGTCAGTAATGCAGAATTTGAAACTCATTTCTAAAACTCATGCTTGCTTCTAAATCAGCTCTTGCTTGAGTCTCTGAACTTTGAGACGATTCTTGAAATTATCATTAACTAAGACACTGATTTGTTACCAAGAGAAAATTATGAAGTTAGTACATTTTATCTCAATGGCTCTTTGTCACTGCTTTCATGTTCCTCAGTCCTCCCCGCCACATCCAACCTCAAATATCTGAAAAATTCCTCTTCATATCCTGGTCACCCAGATTCCATGTCTTCCCATTTACTCTTAAACTAGTTCCTCCTGTAGGTCCCATGCTACAGAACTCTTCTCTGAACAAAGTTTATCATTCTGTGTTCCATCTGGCTCATATTCCCAATCGTAGTAGCTCATTATGGCTTTAAACCCAGCAGGTGTGTTTCACACATTGTTCTGTGCTGGTATTTTGCTAAATGTAGTACAAATAGAATGTCCAGCAAGGTTGTAGGAGGCTCAGAGATCAGGTTGACAGACTAATTCTAATAGATAGATATGGACAAAGAGTGAGAAGGTTTTAAAACAGCAAATTTTTCCTTGCATTTACTCTTTTTCTTAGAAAAAACTAAAGATATTGCACATCAGAGCGGGGCATGTATAATAATATTGCCTGTGAAAATCATCAAAGGTATTGATAAGAATAATTTGAATGAGAAAGTGAAAGAGAAACATAATAGAACTTGCAAGTCTATGACTGGGTTGGGTAAACAATCCCTTTATGCAGTCTTCAAATACAGTTGAAGTTCAAGGTTTTACAGGGTACCTGTGTTATGGGTAGTGAAAGTGCCACTGGGAGGGTGTCTGGGCCATAATTTGCCAAATATCTATGCTTTCTTTCCTTGTTCATCCACGTTTAAAACAATTTGATACCTGGCTCTTAAAGCTGAAACTAGGAACAAAAGGAATATTTTAGAGATGACAATATCTTGGTTTTTTCTCAAGTATTTGACACCTAACAAATTTGACTCAGGTCTCAAACATTTTCTTATGCAGAATGCTTGAGAATATGCTGCTATAGTCTTCACTAATGATGCAGTGATGGTAATTCCTTGCTCTGTCAACTATTGCTCTCCAAATTTTCATCATTTGAACTCAGTAGTTGAGCTCTTTAATTCTAGTAAAGATTAGAAAACATTTTTGAATAAATCGCTCACCAGTCAAAGATTCACTGCTTGCACTCTGAAATTTAGGAGCCAGATTGATTCAGAACCAGATACATTTTGCCTTCCTTGCCATTCAAACTCGCTAGTTGAACATTTGAAATTTAAACCAGGAATTGAGTATATTGATGAGAGGCAGAAATTTTAATCAACTTTCGAATGAGTATCATATGGAAGAGGAGGAATGTTGGAGCAAAAACAGTATATATTTGAGAAAGAAAGCTTGGTAGATCTCTTTGCTTAATGGGGTTAGACAATAAATTATAAATTAATTTATAGGTAATCATTTAAAATTGATAGCTGATGAGCTGTAAATTAGAGCTGCATAATTCTATAAGAAAGCTGAGAAATTATTTGGAAAGTGGAAACGAGGAAGGAACTTTATAGAATAGAGATACTGTGATACTTTATTATCTTATAAAATCTCTTCTACTTACTTTTAATGACATGATTTTAGAATTTCCTGAATTTTTTCCTCTCCCTACCTCTCTTGCCTCTTCTTTGTTTGATAATCTAACTGATAATTCCCAGCATTGTCTCTGCACAGAACTTTACTATCTGAATGCTTAACTCAACCAGAGACATAAATGGAGGCGAGTAGCTAATGAAAGCAGAATTTGCTTCACAAGTCGGGAAACATCTGGAAGACTTTGAGAATTACTTTGCTTCTTCAGCTGGGGGTTTGTTTGCCCTTTGCTTCTGATCTACTCCTAGATTTTCACATATGAGACAAGAAAACTTTGGTTAAAGCAATGTTTCCCAACCTTTCTGGATCTTGAGAACCACCTGGGGACTATTTGTTAAATACACAGACCCTGGCATCTCTGAATCAGAATTTCTAGGAAATTGGCTTGGAGAGCTGTGTTTTTAGCAAGGATCCCAGATGATTCTTATAATCAGATAAATTCAGGACTCACTAGACTAAGACACAGAATTTTGTGGCATGATCTACAAGCACAATGCCACAGCAGGACTCCCGTGCGTGTAAGTACAGACACGGCAAGCCATTCGTGTGAGGACCTGAGAACTTTGTGGGTGTTTGAAACACCAACAGCATCCTTCACGAGCTTTAGTCACCACCAGAGAAATAAAGTGTCAATTCCCTGCCCTGCTCCAGAAGATTCCAAACCAGTAGACCCAAGAGACTGCAAAGAACAGTTTATGAAGCAGTCATGAATTAATGTCATTTGTCATCCCTGCTTAAAGTCTTGCCCTTAGGCAAAATGGTAAAGTAAGCAAAATTTTCCCAATCCCCTTTCTCTCTCTCTCTCTCTCTGCCCCCATCTCTCTCTCTTTCTGTTTCTCTGTCTCTCTAACAATCTCTGTCTCTGTTTCTCACTCTCTCTTTGTTTCTCACTCTCTGTCTCTGTCTCTCTTTTCTCTCTTGTCTCTCTGTCTTTCATTCTCTGTCTCTCCCTCTTTCTGTCTATGTCTCTCTCTGTGTGTGTCTCTTTCTCTGATTCTCTCTCTCTGTCCCTTCTCTCTTCTCTCTCTCTGTCTCTCTCTCTCCCTCTCTTCTTCCCTCCCCTTCTTTCCAAGGTGAAGTGCTTACATGACGGCACAAGGGCTTGAGTGCTCAGGCCCCAATAGGAATGCTCTTTCCCCACCAATGTTTCATCTAGTCTTCCCTTTGAAGATTGCAAATGCTCAGGCTATCCTCTCTCCCTCCTTTACGCTGAGATCTCCCTAAATTTCTCCAGTCCATCAAGCCAACTCTCTTGAGCTTCAGATCTTTTCACGTAAAAACCCTCTAGAGCTTGTTCCCTTGGATATATCAGGGGTGCTTGATGTTGTCTCAAATATCTTTCATAGCCTTTAGTTAAGTTTTAAAATTTTCATTTGTTAAAATATTTCACTACTTTAAAATGTGTCATTTCCTCAAAGATTTTAAAATCAGGAATTGTTATTAAATTTAATAAAATTCTTTGAGATGGTAAATCTTGTTGAACCTTATCCTGTAATGTGTAATCTTAATAGATATTCTAATATTATTAATTTGAACTTTAAAATATTTAATTGTATGCATTTAATTGTATGCATCCAGGAAGTACAATGTGATGATTTGATATATATATACATCGTATACTGATTGCCACAGTCAAATTAATTAACACCTTTATTACCATCCAGAGTTATCATTTCTGTGTGTATGAGGACATTTAAAATTTCAAGTAAACAATACAGTGTTATTACCTAAGTATAGTTACCATGCTGCACGTTAGATTTCCAGAACTCAAGAGAACACTTGCATACTGTTGGTGGAATGTAAATTGGTACAATCATTATGGAAAACACTGTGGAGAGTCCTCAGAAAATTAAAAATAAAACTGCCATATGATCCAGCCATCCCACTACTGGGTATATATTCAAAGGAAATGAAATCAGTACCTCAAAGAGCTATGTGCACTCCCATGTTTACTGTGGCACTATTCACAACAGCCAAGCTGTGGAAACAACCTAAGTGTCCATATCAACAGATGAATGAATTAAAAAGTAGAGAATATCATTCCATCCTAAAAAAAAAAGAAGAAGAAAATCTTGCTAATTGTGACAACATGGCTGAGCCCAAAGGTCATAATATAATACTACGTGAAATAAGCCAGACACAGAAAGACAGACACCCCATGACCACAACATACATAGAAATAGAAATGAATCCTCTTTTAGTGTCCTCCTAGACCCTAAAAGGCTGTACTGTGCCTCTACCAGCATTTCCTACCTGCCCTCCCCGCCCTCCCCATTCTCTCTGCTCTTCTTGGGGAGGATATTTGCACTTGCCATTTCCGCTGCCGGCTCTCATCTCCCTGAGGTCCCTGTGACACTGATACATTCTCTTCATTCAGATCTCCACTTACCAGTGTGCTCCTCAGCAAGTCTGATCATAAATCCCACTTGGCCTAGGGACAGTCCCCCTTTATGAGTCTTTTCCTGACGTCCTGTTTGATTTAGCCTTTGCTCCAGATTTTTAAACAAAATATTATCAGTAGGAGAGACAATAACTTATCGAAGATACGTGTGGCTGACCTTCCTTTGGTTCTTCCAGTTTTTGCTGTAGGCTCACCTGTCTAATAACTTGCAAGCCTTCTGTACAGTGAACAGAGTTCTCGTTTTAATATGTAATGAAATCTGGGAGACCTATAAAGATGACCTTCTCTTCCTGTCTGAATGCTATGTCTCACCTCCCCAGTTCATATGCTAAAATCCTCATGTGGGAGCTGATTAGGTCATGAGGATGGAACCCCGCAAGAATGGGATCAGTGCCCTTTTAAAAGAGGTCAAAGGAAACCTCTTTGTCCCGTTCACCACATAAGGACATGGCAAGAAGTCTCTGTCCATGAGCCAGAAAGTGGGCCCCCACATGACACTGAATCTGTCATCATTCTCATCTTGGACTTCCCAGGCTCCAGAACTGTGAGAGATAAATTCCTGCTGTTTATAAGCTGCACAGTATCTGGTATTTTCTTATAGCAGCTGGAGTGTGCTAAGATACTCCAGATGTTTTTCTGATCTTTTTCAGAAGAAATCTAGCACTTTCATTTTAAGCGTAGACGTAGGGGGCTTGCTGATAAAAACAAAGTGTGCTCAGACAACTAACTTTTCCTGGTTATTGGGTGGTGGTGGGAGAAGTCTTTGCCTGGCAGTTGATACACCAGCCAGCTGTGCCATGGTCTGCGTCATGACCTGCAAGATACACAAAACCACCTGGCCACTAGTCCACAAAATAAGCAAAATGTGGGAAAAGATGCACTAAGTGTACATGAGTATATGCAAGAAAAAGAAGTTGAGTAACCCTACCATTGAAAGTATAGAAAAAGACAGAGGTTCTTGCTAGAGGGATTTTATCATTTGTTGTGTAATGTCATCTGCAGCTATGAATGTGCCGCACTGTTTGGCTATACAATTTTACTTTCCTACAAACTTTTCCACAATAATAAGCTCAAAAAATATGAACACGAGGGTTTCATAGAAACTTAAGTACCAGATTTCCTCTTCTCAAAAAAGTTGGTGATTAATGTGCAACTTACACAAAATGCCAACATCCATAATCTAGGGATCAGAATGGTACCAAAGACCATGCGAACACCAGAAGACACAACTCAGCATTAGCATCTACTTCAACATATCAGCAATTATCATTTTAATTATTTTAGAGACGGGGTCTCACTCCTTCACTCAGGCTAGAGTGTAGTGGCATGATCATAGCTCAACCTTGAAATTTTGAACTCCTGGCCTCAAGCAGCCCTTCCGCATTGGCCTCTAAAATTGCTGGGATTACAGGTAGGAGCCACTGTGTCCAACCAGTTAATTATTTTAAGAAGACTGTTAAATTATAAATTATGTGTACACCCCAAATTTTCCAAGTAGAATCTGCTCTGTAGGTTTTTTAACTTAGTGAAGACAAGGTTTTTATTGTGACAGCTCATGGTAGGCAGAATAGTACCCTTCCCCCACAAGATGTCCATACTAATCTTTGAAACCTGTGAATATGTCACCTTATATTACTTGGTCAATGAGACTGTACTGAGGCGATTAAGTTTCTACACTCCAAGATGAGAAGATTATTCTGGATCAACCAGGTGAGCCCAATGTCATCCCAAGTGTTCTTATAACAGGAAGGCAGGAGGGTCAAAGTCATGGTCAAAGATGTGAAGATGCTAAATTATTGGCTTTGAAGAGAAACCCAATAGCCAAGGAATGCAGTGGCCTTGAGAAGCTGGAAAAGGAAAGGAAATAGATTCCCCCCTAGAGACTCCAGAAGAAATATAGCTATGGTTTCACGACAAGTTTATCCCCGTGAGGGATGTGACCTACAGAACTATAAGATGTAAAAATCGAGCCGGGCTCGGTGGCTCAGCCTGTAATCCCGCGCTTTTGGGAGGCTAAGGTGAGTGGATTGCCTGAGCCCATGGGTTCGAGACCCACCTGGGCAGGCAAGACCTCATCTCTACAATAAATCAAAAAATTAGCCAGGCATGGTAGCGCGCGCCTGTAATTCCGGCTACGCGGAAGACTGAGGTGGAAGGATCGCGAGAACCCAGCAGGTCGAGGCTGCGGTGGCTGGGAGCAACCATTACACTCCAGTCTGGGTGACAGAGTGAGACTCCAACTCAAAAAAAAGGATGTAAAACCCTGTGTTCTTTTAAGCCAATTAGTTTATGATAATTTGCTTCATCAGCAACAGGATACTAATTTGCACTCCAACCAAAATCTGTATTCCTGGTGTCATTGCAAAACCAAGCATTGTCTTCAATGTGAAACTTTTAAAGTTAATCTCAATAGTATTCATAACAATGACAGATGTTTCATCTTAGAATGAATTTTTAACTTTTTTTGCCTTTTTTTGTTTTTTGAATCAGAATCATACTCTGTCACCCAGGCTGGAGTGTGGTGGCACAACAAAGTCTCACCACAGACTCGATCTCTTGAGCTCAGATGATCCTCCCAACTCAATCTCTTGAGTAGCTGGGACTACAGATGCTGGTCACTGTATCTGGCTAATTTCTTTCATTTTTTATTTTGTAGAAACAAGGGCTATGTTGCCCAAGCTAGTCTCAAGCTCCTGGGCTCAAGCAATCAACCTTCCTTGGCCTCCCAAAGTGCTGGGATTTCAGGCATGAGCCACCGCACTTGACCTAAAATGAATTTTTTAAAATAACTTTACTTTATTTCCATGAGTTAGATTGG
>NW_007246008.1:41870-122371 GCF_000164805.1 Carlito syrichta
GGGGGGGGGGGGGGGGGGGGGGAGGGTGAATTAAGCCACTAATAGAATTGACTCAATTGATTTTCTATACGAAGTATATAATGACATCACTTATCTGTTCATTTCTTCTGTTGGTGAAACCACCTGGGGTCAGGCTCAAATATATACGCAGTTTCACAGCAAACATACAGATCTGACAAAATCCTTCATTAAGATAAGGTTTTTTCCCTCAGTTAAAAAGATGAGTCAAGTTTATCTCACCAACAGATAAAAGTTATTTGAATTTCAACAGTTTCAAATTTGTTAGCCCCAAAGAATGCAAATTTGAAGATTGCTGGCATTTAAAAAGCATTCTTTAGAAAAATGCAGTGGCACAGAAATCGAGATACATTAGATTAAGGTAATAAAACATGTGTCTAAGAATACCCTGTTTTGCTATGTTTTTAGCACTAATCACACGCTTGAAATTATGTCATGTATGCATTTGTGCTTGTTATCTGTCTTCCTCTGTCCTGTCAGCATGTAGGCTCCACGAAAGTGTGGCTTTGTCTTCACAGTAAATGAATGAGCCTTCCAGTGCTGTCTCACTCTGATTTTTTGCTCCTTGAATTCACCCTTACATGGTGGAGTATGGAGGTTGTTCTTTCTAGAGCCTGGAGTTTATTGCCAGGGCCAGGCTAGGGTGAGGCCAACCAGGCACTAGGACATGGCATTTAAGGGGGCACTTATAATCTGAAGCTGCCTTTGCACCTGTAGGCCCTGACAGTGAGTACTGACTTAAATTTTGCTGGGCCCCTGGTTAACCTCATCCTGGTAAACTGGACTGGCTTATTGCATTCCTCTTCTGCTTAAAACCTTGCTGTGAAATCTCCATTTCTCTGGATATAAAACTCAAGCTCTTCAGGGGAGGATACAGAGTTGTCCACAAACTTGTCTGTCTATCTCTGCAGACGCATTGCTCACTACTTGACTTCTTTATATGGAACGTGCTCTCTTGTAGACATCATGTGGTTGGGTCGTCTTTTTTCAACCAGTCTGACAATCAGCCCTTTAAAAATATTGAGATATGATGCACATACCATAAAATGTACCCATTTAAATTGTACAAGTTAATGATTTTCATTATATCTCAGAGTTGTGCGAACATCACCACAGTCCAACTTTAGAACGTTTTTAAACATCCTTCCCCCCAAAAAAATTCCTGTCCCCATTATCAGTCACTCCCCAGTCTTTCTCCCACACCTGCTGCATGCAGACAGTCATCAACTTTGTATATTTGCTTATTCTGGAGGTTTTGTATAAATGACATCATATAATTGTTGGTCTTTTACAACTGACTTCTTTTACTTAGCATTTTTAAAAGTTCATTTATGTTGGGGCATGTATCAGCACTTCATTCCTTTCATTGCTGAATAGTATTTCATTATATTAATATATTATATTTGTCCATTCATCTGTTGGTGGATATTTGGGTTGTCCCTGATTTGGGCTATTATAAATTATGTTACCATAGACATTTGTAGACAAGCTTTTGTGTGAACACACACTTTGATTTTCTTGAGTGTACACTTAGGAGTGGAACTAGTGGGTTATATGGCAACTATGTTAATATTCTAAGGAATTCCCAAACTGTTTTTTTAAAGTGGCTGTGTCATTTTCCATTCTAACCAGCAACGTATGAGAGCTCCAATTTTTTCATGTGCATGTCAACACTTGTTATTGTCTATCATTTTTATTATAGCCATCTTAGTGGTGAAGTAGTGTCTCAACGTGGTAGTTATTTCATCTCCCTAATGACAATGAACACCTTTTCATGTACTGCTTGGCTACTTGTTATAACCTCTTTGGAAAAAATGTCTATTCAAACCCTTTCTCCCTTCTAAAAGTTGAGGTGTCTTTTAAAATTATTATATTGTAAATGTACTTTATGTATTCTGAATGCAGAATTTTAATTAAAAAATGATTTGCAAATATTTTCTCCCATTCGGTGTTATGTTTTCACTTTCTTAATTTTTGGTTGAAGCACAGAAGTTTTTCATTTTGGTAAATTCTGGTTTTACTATTTTTCTTTTGTTGCCTGTGCTAATTTCTGAGTTTTGAAAGTTTTTAGACCATTTTCATGTAATGTAATCATTTATGGAATCGGATTTAAACCCACCATTTTCATATTTGTTATGGGTCTCATCTGTTTTTTCCCATCAAACTCTTTCCTTGTCTTCTTTCAAGATTGATTGAATATTTACCTTTTTAGTGGTTGCTCTAGGGTTTGCAATTTATATCTTTAGTGCATTACTGCCTACCTGAAAAAATATTAGCGAACTTTAAGTATAGTGTGAGAATTTCATAACTGTGCATTTCCAGGACCACTCTTCTAATCTCTATGTAGTTTTTAACATATATTTAACTTCCACATGTGTTCTAAATACCACAATGTATTGTTACTGTTTTGCCTTAGACAATACATGATCACAAAAAGGAATTAAAAATAAGAAAAATTATTTTTCATATTTGCTGTCATTTTCAGCACTCTTCTTTAGATTCACATTTTATTAGATATATTCCTTTTCCCCCAAAAACTTGGTTTTAACTAAAAAAAAAAAATACAGCCTGCTGCAAATGATTTATCTTAGCTTTTGTTTGCTGAAAAAGTCTTTATTTGTCTTCATATTTGAAGGATATTATTGTTGGCTATAGAATTCTGGGTGCAAAGTCTTGTGTTGTTTTCCCCAGTACGTTAAACCTCTATCCATTGTCTTCCAGTTTACATTGTTTACAAGAAAAGTCTGCAGTAATTCTTTTCTTTTTTCTTTTGTATTTTTTTCCTCCGGCTACATTTAAGATTTTCCATCTTACCATTGATTTTCAGCAGTTTGATCAAGATGTGCATCTGCACTTTTATCTTTCTTTCTCCTCTTTTCTTTTCCTCCTTCCTTTCCCTTTCTCTTCCTTATCTTTCTTCATCTTAAAATTATTTTTGTCTTTTTTTTCAAGTTTCAGTTTGGGTAATTTCTCTCCACCTATCTTCAGACTAACTGATTTTTGCCTCCTTGACAGTATCCAGTCTGTGGATGGATCCATTAAAAAAAACAACATTTTTTTTTGAGTTGATGTCTTACTCTGTCACCCAGACTGGAGTGCAGCATGATCAAGGCTCACTGCAGTCTCAACCTACTGGGTTCAAGTGATCCTCCCACTTCAACCTCCTGGGTAGCTGGGAATACAGTTGTGCACCACTACACATGGCTCATTTTTTGATTATTTGTAGAGAGGAGGTCTCACTATGTTGTTAGGCTAGTCTTGAACTTCTGGGCTCAAGCAATCCTTCCACCTTGGCCTCCCAAAGTGCTGGGATTACAGGTGTGAGCCACCAAACCTGGCCAAAAGGATTTTTTAAAAAAATCTTTGATATTATTATTATTATTTTACTTAAAATATCTCAATTTGACTCTTTTTAAAAAATAATTTTTATCTCTGCTGAAATACATCTGTTTCATGAATATTTCAGTGGATTCTTTAAAATTATTCCCTCTTCTCTGGTGGTAGAATGTTGTGATTTTTGTAGCTGTGGTGGTATTAATATTTCTCTACCATAGATTAAACTTTATGGGAACAAGGACTAGGTATAATTCTTTGCTATATTCTGAACACTATTTACTATAGAAATATTTTAACAAATTATAACTTAAGGAATAAAGAATGAACTTCACTTAATAGCTACTACTGCTATAGTTTAAAGTGTTGCATTTCCTAATACAATGTACATTTAGTAACTGTTTATATTTTAGATTACAAAGAAATTACTAAAAATAACAACTTGTTCCTAGAGAGAGCATGTAGGCTACAACATTTAATGACTAAAAATAGAAAATGAACATGATCAAAAAGCAAGCTAGGAGTAATGACAAATGCTCAAAATGTTTCAGAAAAGCATACATACCAATCAGAGTTTTTGCAATGAAAAATCCTAGTTTCTTGTCACTATTTTTAAAGCATGTCATTCATTGGAAGGCAACTGATAGCTCATGTAGTGATAGAATACTATTTATCTCTACTAAAGTTTTCTTTTGGAAAAAAAACATCATTATATTTTTTGGTGAGATCATTAGCAAAGAGAAACTATTTTTAAAGTTACAGGAGTAACTTTTCCCCTAATTATAATGATAAATCTTAGAGACCAAACGCTCACCTAATATTAAAGACACTTATAAATGGTGAAAGGAATGTAAACAATTTCACCAAAAGTTTAAAGACATAATAGAAAAAAAAGGCCAATGTGTGCCAAGAATCTAAGCTCAAGATAGTATAGTATACAGACCTTAAGAGTAGAAGTTTTATCTATCTATCTATCTATCTATCTATCTATCCATCTATCTACTTATATTTTCACTTTTTAAACAAGGTATATAATTTAATAGGGTCTGGTGAGTGTTTTTGTATTGCTGTTAAGTGTTTTTTCATACACAGAAATAACCATAGGCATATGACTCACCTGGCCATTTCTGGCTGAGATTTGGTAAGAAACAAGGGAATTACTTACTCTTTACCTCTCAAATATTTTATGAAGTTGTTGTATCTAAAATGTTTAATTTATGCAAAATGTAAAACATCTACTATGATGTGTTTAATAACCAAGAGCATTCTATTTTTGATAAAAATGGTTTCTCTTTGAAAGTGTTTTATGTTCTTTTTTTTTTGAGTTGGAGTCTCACTCTGTTGCCCAGACTGGAGTGCAGTAGCCGCTCCCGGCCACTGAAGCCTCGACCTGCTGGGCTCCGGTGATCCTTCCGCCTCAGCCTTCCGAGTAGCTGGAATTACAGGCATGCGCTACCACGCCCGGCTGATTTTTTGACTTATTGTAGAGATGAGGTCTCACTGCCCAGGCGGGTCTCGAACCCATGGGCTCAGGCAATCCACTCACCTCAGCCTCCCAAAGGCGTGAGATTACAGGCTGAGCCACTGAGCCCGGCTTGTTTTATGTTCTTATAATCTGCTATTATATCTTTGACAGAATTTTTGAGATTATTGATTATACTAAAATATTTAAAAAGAAATCTGAAAATTTTATAATTGAGATAAGGAAATTCTATAAATAAGAAGGGCCATACACTATATACATTTCATGTTCAAAAGGCATAGCAAGTAAAATGAAGGACATCAGGTTGGAAAAACAGTTTATAATTCCAGAAAAATGCTGAAATGCACTACACATCAATATTAATGACTGAAGTGACAAAAACCATTGCCCTAAATATTCCAAGATAATCTGACCAAAAAAATGTTTAAAAGCAAGAATATGTCAGATTATTTCCTGGTTTTTTATTTACTTAAAGTATGGATCTCATCACCCTACTTTCTGGTCTCACATTTAGTTTTATTTGCCCTTCTATTTCCAATGTCACTCTTATTGAAAATATTTTCTCATTCTTGATTTATAGTTCATGATGCTTGGCCTGGATTTATTGATAGAATCTTCAGTACAAATAGCAATGCTGCTAGATATAATTGCTACACATTTACCTTATGAATAATTTATTTTGAAGAATTCTTTTTTCCAGTATGCCAATAGTCTTGTCTCTTAACTGGCAGAGACACGGTTTGCAATTCAAAGGCCTTCCTTGTCACACAAACATCAATAACTGTATTCAGTTCTTTCACTTTGGAATGACATATATGGATAGTGCCTCCATTACTAATTTGAATCTTTAGGGATAACCCTGAAAAGCAAGTTAAACTATTAATCTTCCAAATCAACTCCTCCTTGCACAGAAATAGCCATAGGCATGTGGCTTACCTGACCATCTCTGGTTGAGATTTGGTAAGAAACAAGTTTTTAGCACATGACTAAAAACTGAGATGAGTGAGAATTCTCAGTATACTGATGACTAGTCTCTTAAGAAACCAATGGTGCTGTTGAAATTAACTGGCAATCTCCCTTGGCACAGATGCCTGACATCATCACTATCTCCAACGGCACCTTTCTGACAGGATGATGGGGTTTGAGTGAAGCATGCTAACACCACCCACTATAACCAGAGGGATTTTTCCATCAGTCTGTGGTCATTATAGAATAAATAAACATTAAAATTTTGGGAAATGATCATGATTTGCTGAGGCAATAAAGGATAACTGTTAAGGACAAGGGCTTTGCAATTACGCAGATGTGACATTTACAGCCCAACTAAACAACTAACTAAATAAGGAACTGACTATATTCCCTAGTACCAGCCTCTCTGAGTCTCAGATCTCTGTGTGGAAAATAAAAATAATAATCACCCTTCCTCAGAGGGCTGTGTGAATGTTAAATGATATAATGTGTGTTGAGTGCCAGTTTGGCACCTGGCACACAGAACTCCCCAAAAGAAGCAGAGTGACTAGGTATCATATTGATTGCATAAAACAATTATGTCCCATGCTTGGTTTTCTTCTCTTTACTTGTTGTCAGATCTTACTAAATTAGAGTTGTTCTGTGTCCTGAAACTTCTAACTCCATCAAAACCCTGAGGTTTACTCTTACTGATATGATTATTTTTATTGAGAAAAACCGTTTTTTAAAAGTTGGGGTCTCACTCTATCACCAAAGTTAGAGTGCAATGACACAATCATGGCTCACCACAGCCTCAACCTGGCCTCAGATGATCCTTCCACCTCAGTCTATCAAGCAGCTGTGGCCACAGGCATGTGCCACCGTGCCTGGCTAAATTTTTTGATTTTTGTAGAGATGAGGTCCCACTACGTTGCCTAGACTGACCTCGAACTCCTGAGCTCAAGCAATCCTCCCGTCTCAGCCTCCCAAAGTGCTGGGATTACAGACATGAGCCACTGCATTCGGACAAACAAACAAACAAAAAAACCCACCACATTTTAAAGTTATCTCCATCACTAGTTTCTAAGGTAACTGTGCATACCCAGAGGGAAGCAATGCTACATCAATTGGATGAAAAAAGAAATATTTGAGTTTTTATATCGGTTTTCTTCTTTTTTGTTTCATTGTTGTATTAGTGCAGTAGGATGTATATAGAATTTATAAATAAACAAGTAAGTATCAGGAGTGGGGTGCTGCTCTGGGTGTGCAACCTTAAAGCCTTGGAAGCAGTTGTTCCAGAGCAGGTGCTGGCAAACTAATGCCCAGGGATCAAATCTGGTCCACAGCTTTCTTTTATAAATAAAGCTTTACTGGAACGCAGTCATACCCATTTAATTACCTATTTCCAAAAACTGCTTTTGCACTACAAGGGCATTGTTGAGTAGTTGCAACAGTGACTAGATGGCTTGCAAAACCTAAAAGACTTACTAGTTTAGAGAGACACTTTAGAGAGAAAGATAGCCAATCACCTCCCCATTCTAGAAAAATGGTTTGTATAGAAGGAGAAGTACAATGCATACCAAAGTCAATTTTTTCTACCTGTCCTCACCAGTACTCTCAGACTCATTGGCCCACTCAAGAAGGTAGGTGATGCTTCCCAGCCACTTGCTACTCAGAGTATGGTCTATGGGCCAGCAGCATCAACATCATCTGGAAGCCTTGAGACTCACCAGAATTGACCTTTGAACATGACTTTTAAGAGATAGGTGTGGATGCTAAAGTTTGAGAAACACCTACATAAGTGTTAGGTCACATATTAGCGGAATGTTTAGAAATTCGGACATTAGTTTAGATTTCTCGTTGTACCTGAATCTGCTCCTTACATTGCACCAATGAACTGATTGGCCATATATAGAGAAGCAGAAGAGCTGGCACGGTCTGGCTCTCTTCCAGTTCATATTTATATATGGAAAGTCTGAGTGAACATTATATGAGCTTTGAGGCCTCTCTGTTGTATTAAAAGAAACAAGCATGTAATGATCTTGAGAGTGAAACCTTAGTGATGCATTCATTGTTGGAGACACATACACCCCACCAAGGGACAATTGATCTCTAGGTTTGGGTTGTCCATAATGTTCTAGGTTTTAAAAATATTTTTTGCGACATTTCTATGAGAAAGTTAAAGACAGGGTTTTCATTCCCCCATCTCGCAAGGAAGAAATGTGTTGCAGGATTCACTGCAGGAGGAAATGCAATGTTCAGAATGTTCGTCTTAAGCACACAGGGCCAAAGCCGGGGCTCATGCTTGAGGCTGGTCACCAGGTCTGTGGGCCCTCGTGGTATCAGATCAGGCTCATTGTATGCTCTGGCTTGTAGCAGGCTGACCCCTTTCCTCTTTCGGTTGTGTCACAGGGTTTCCAGTTTTCCTAATTAACTATTAATGAGGTGGGTGTAATTTATTGACTAGGGCGAGGTAAACTAGCTGTGCCTGTAGCTGAGTTATGTTTCCTGAGGGAAAAGAAAACTTATGAAATAAATCATTCCCTCTTTAATTAGCAGCTTTGGCTAGCTTACTTGAAATGACTGCGCAAAATGTGAAAAGAAGCCAGCAGTTTAGTCAGAAACCCAAACATGGGTCTCATTTGCTGCCCACTGAGAGATTTATGCAGTTCAGGGTGAAGGTGGAAGCCCGGACTAGTTACACGAAGCCCCATAATGAAATGCTCGCCTTCTGCTGTGGCTCCAGACAAAGCCTGAAGCAGGTTTCCTCCTCTTTTATTCTGATGTTACGTTCAAACTGAAAAGAACCAGAGGGCACTAGATAGAAGAGGGGAAGCGAATTGATGTATTGCTTTGCACCCTTTCGATTTATCTTCCTACCAACTTATCAGTACCAGTGGGTTTTTCTTCTGTGTATCATGTTTACTTTCTTAGCACAGAATGGCTATGCTCTGATTTTAACAGCCCGTACTATTTGGTATAACTCCATCTAAGCTGAATGCATATTGTTTTGTATGTGGTCAGGGCATGCAACATATAGGTTACTTTAGTTCTGGTCAACATTCATTAGGTAACTACTAGAATGAGTCAGATACAGGGTTTGGGGGATATGAAAATGAATCTACCAGGCAGGGGGTCATACATGATGTGAGAGGAGAAGATTCTTTGAGAGTTCATGAGGAAAAGCCAACTTGATTAGGGAGAAGTTTTCATATACTCAACATACCAAGGGTCATCGAACGTGTTTTTTTCATTTCACAATACAGATCAAGCTAAAAAAGTTAAAAACTTTGGCCCCGTGCCTCCCATCAGTAACTACACCCTCCTTTAAAAACAGCCCAGTAAAATGCACACATTTTTCATCCTGATGTTTCTCAACAGAGCCGATTAGATTTTTCCAAGTTAGAGCCTACCCACACCTTGAGTCTCTGAAATTCGAACTGAGCCTGCCCTCTCTGGAGTTAGAATCCATCTTCTGTGGCCAACATCGTTTCCTGCCACGAAGAAGAATGACTCCAAGTTTTGTGGACATCAAGGGACTCCCTGAAACACTTTGATTTGCTAAATGCGAATGAATCTAAAGCATATGCATTACGTTTTCGTGAACAGACTTGTGATTTGAACAGAAAGTGAATTTGGCCCCAAGCATTTTGTTCTCCTGAACTTTCCTTCTGGACTCCAAGCCACGGCAAGATGCTGGGATGGGATGGAGTCTGGCCTGGTTTTTTCAGGCTGATGATGTGGATTTTATTAGACCCCGTAGCTTCTTTCCTGAATCCTTGTTTAAGGATTTTTGTCAGGAGTCAGCTCCAGTTGAGCCCACTCTTAGCCCCTCAAAGTCATCCTTTTCCCCAAACGGCTACATTTTTTTTCTCCCTGGAAACTCAGAGGAAACAAGGAATTCCCTCACCTCCTGTAGGAAAAGTTTCAACCTTCTAACCGAGGCCTTGAAGAACAAAATCATTCACACATATTTAAATTGTTTGCATTTTAAGTAAAAGAAAACAAAAAAGATTCTAAGAACTTTGTCCTGCGACAGGGCCATTATGAAAATGTTTGTAGCTCACGTTTTCTCTTCGTTTTGATCCTATTAATTTTTGTCGGCTGCGATTGCATATTCATTAAATTCAAACCCCGATACTCCAGTTTCTTTTCCGCTTTTTGATGTGGAAGAAAGAGTCGGCTTTTTCTAGAAGCCAGCATCTTCTCTGGCCCCCTTGACCAAGGCCACTCTGCCCACCTGCTGCCGAGAAAAGCAGAGGCGGCTTCAAATCTGGGTACGAACCTCACGGATCGGAGGCTGAGAGCTCATTTGAGGAAGAACAGACCACTCATAAACGGCATGGTCATTACCCTTTATGCATACTTGTTCTAATAGGTGTCGCAGATTCCTGCCTCCTAATAAGGAAAGGAAGTCGAAAAACACATAAATTCTCTCAAGGGAGTCAGACAGCCCGAAGCCACGCTCGACAGCTGCAAACGTTACCATGAGCACAAAAGCAAAACAGGGCTTAAAAGAGTGATACATTGCCAGGGATTTTGGCAAGATTTCCTTGGACCCAGACTCCGTTTTGCACTGTTTCAGTTGAAAAGGAGAACAACACTCCTGCCTGCCACATGTGAAGGAATTTAGAGATTAAATAAACAATGGCATTAATCGATCTGAAAGGGTCTTATTGAATGCATCCCATCCTTTGCCTTGATCCTGTAGATTTGTTTGTTTGCTTGTGTGCTTAGTTGTTTCAACTTTTTTTTCAAGTCTTGTCAGTTCAAGTTGGAGGCTTTTTTTCCTCTCGATGCCACAGTGTCATCTGACTCTGGAACACTGAAGGTTTGCTTGGAACTATGCTCGTCTTCTCTTTCCCCTCTTCTGTTCTTCCTTTCTTCTTTTCCAGGATTTGCTTTCTCTGGGATGGTCTGGAGATTTGTTAGAGATGTGCATACATGTGTATGGTGACTACATGGGAATAATTCATGTGCCTGTTTAAGAGGCTGTGATCCTACCCCCCTGAGAGTTTATGGGTTCATATGAGAAAAATCCCTGAGCATACAGAAGGCCAAAGTTCAAAGAGGACCCAAAAGTCTGGGGCAACAGTTATAAATGTGCTGTGTAGTCTGATTTTGGCCAAATTCACTTCTTAGTTTTGGTCATTAAGACTGAGTCTTGCGGGTTCGAGACCCGCCTGGGCAACTTGGCGAGACCTCATCTCTACAATAAATCAAAAATTAGCCGGGCGTGGTAGCACGCGCCTGTCGTTCCAGCTACTTGGAAGGCTGAGGCGGAAGGATCGCCGGAGCCCAGCAGGTCGAGGCTGCGGCGGCCGGGAGCTGCCACTGCACTCCAGTCTGGGCGACACAGTGAGACTCCAACTAAAAAAAAAAAGACTGAATCTTTCCTAGGAGCTAGAATTGGTTTTCCACAAAAGATGTGTTCCAGAATTTATTTCACAACTATTTTGCTTCATGTCGTCTCGCTTACACTAGCTTCGGGAAGTTGCTTTTGAGAAAAATGTGTGATTCTGAGTTTTTGTTTTTAAAGTAATTTATTTCATCCAATTTTGAACAAATGGATGCTAAGGTATTGTGTTGCTGGAGGGTCCCTTATTTACATAAGAGGAACTCCACAGAATTCCATGTCTTCATTAAACAACCAGAAAGGGATTTCCTCTATTACTTGGTTTTAAAAAAAATGCTTGTACTGAAATGTAACATCACACAGGAATTCAGGCAAGCCTTAGCTCCATTTGCTAGCATCTGGTCGGGCATTTTTCTTGATTTCTCCATTTTGTATCAGAGAAAAATCAAGACATTCATCAGAGGAAAATCAAGAAATCATAGGAAAATCAAGAAATCAAGAGTTTTACATTAATCATAGGTCACATAGGCGGCCAGCGTAGAAAAAAATAGCTAAAGAATCCCAAGCCAGGGGTCTTCAAAATGTTCCAAGAAACTCAAGGTTTCCATAACAGTGCTTCAGATGTAGAGACCTTCAATTCCAAATAAATAGCTTTTGGGAAACTCTGGAAATCCCAATTAAACGTAAAAATACATGTAATTATTTTACCTAGCACCTACACTTTGGGAGAATTTTTTTTTAGAGATAAAATACCATAGTATATTAGGAACTACCTATCTGTCTTTCTATCACCTACCCTCCCATCCATCTTTTTAAAATCTATTTATCCATCTAGCTAGCTAGCTATCATCTACCTACCTATCTACCTACCTACCTACCTACCTATCTACCTGTCTGTCATCTCTATACACACACATGATTATTAGAGCACTGTTTACTGCACAAAGGAATTGGACGCAAGCTGAAGAGTTCGTCATAGGGGAAAGGCTGAGATAGTGGTGGCTCGTGCTTGCAGGATATCCTTGATGTATCGTTAGGTGAGATTCCCCACAGACAAATGACACAGTCATTAACAGATGCCAGTTGTCATTCACTATCCCAGATGAGACATTTTTTTCTCCATCAAGCATCCTTATTGTTCTTATTTATATTGAGAACACTCAGCTTTTGTGCTTTCTGTATAAAGAAGTTATGGGTGAGATTTACTTTGGAAAAAAAGCCATATCAGACAATGAGATCCTGGGAGAGAAAGGAATAAAACTGGGGTGGGGCCGTGGGCATCGCACCTGTATTTATAATTGACTCAGGTTTCAATTGTTTCATTGACTCAGGTGGATGGTTCAAATGTTTCATTGACTCAGGTGGATGGTTCAATTCAAATGTTTCATTGACTCAGGTGGATGGTTACTACAAAGATAGTCATTATGCTGTTATTTTTATTATTTTGTATGTCTGAAACATCTCATAGTTTTTTTAAAGAGCATCCAACTTTAAAGTGTTTAGAAGCCATCAGGCTAGTAGGTCACAACACTGTATCACAGTCATCATGGAAAACACGGGGTAAGAAGCCCTAACACAATATCCCAAAGATATCATACTTGCCTTCCCTGCCCAGGCCTCTCTCCATATAAAAGATATCCCAGAGAAACAAAAATCCTAAATTTTAAGCACATCGCATTCATTATTATAGTATAAGGGAGAGAGCTTCGACATTAATTGATGTAAGGGAGATTTAGCAGTGACTGTGGTCAAACATAGGTCGCACTTCTATCTGTCCACGAGAACATCATAACTGCTTATCGTGATAGACACATAGAGCATCATCTCATACAAAGGTCTGCTGACACCTGGTCCTGTCCTAGTCCTCAGAGATGGGCTGGCTGGATGTGCTGTCCCCAGAGTGACAGAGAGTAAGCACTTGACCTGTGTTTGGGGAATCAGATGCGTGGTTACAGAAGTAAAAGAATGGCAGAACTATCTGGCATAGTCCCTTCCTTTTGCAGGGACTTTGAAGGGAGTGGAGCCACAGAGTTTGAATGGCCTATGGTAACCATGGTTGGCTGAGGAGGCTGCAGCCTCCACATCCGCCCCAGTTTCTGACTTCCGATTCCTCTATTCCTCCCTTTTCTTCCATAGCACACATCACAGGGTCAACGGCAGGGCCCGTCCCCAGTTCACTTGAATTAAACCATCCTCCTAAGATATCACCTCGTTTTGTTATATTTAATTCTCCAAACTTTCTCCTGTGGTAGGAAGCAAAACACTGCTAAGGATGGTTGGTGTTTTGTAAATATTTAAAAGAATTGAACTGGAGAGTCAGAGCAAGTGTCTATTTCTCGTCGGAGGAAGTTACCTTCCAGGGTGATTAACCAAGGCCATCTGTTACCAGAACAAGCCATATATCTATAGAATGAGCTTGTAACACTTAGAAAGTTGAGCTCCACTTTCTAGGTACCTACAGCATGACTCCCAAAGTTACTTCATGATCATGTCAGGTAAGCATCAGAAACAGAAAAGCCAACGCCGCGTGTGCTAACATGCGTGTGCTAAATGATCACAGAGATGGAATTAACAGACACGGGGATACCAATGAGGAGGGGTGAGAAGGGGAATGAGGGTTCAGAAATTACCTATGGGGTACAAAGTTCATTCTCTGGGGAAGGGGCCACCTGAGACCCAATCCCCACCACTGTACAATATGCCCACGGACATGCATGTGCACCCCCGCATCTAAAATAAAGATGGGGGAAAAAAAGCAAAGTTACTTCAAGTAGAGTTTATGAGAGCTGTCAATACTCAAGCATGCTAAATATGCTATATTATTTTAATCTTTATATATGTATAATGATTTAATTTTAATCAACAAGCGTGTGTTGTGTTGTAAAAGACTCTGAGGCATGAATATCAGCAACCAGGAGGTAGGTCGAATAGGAAGCACGCAGGCTGGCACGCTGGCCTCACATGGGGAGGAGAAGCAGAAAGAGGAAGCTGACCCTTAAAGAAAAGAAAAAGGGAGGGCCAAGTTCAGAGAGCAAGGCGACATTAACTTGAGCCGAATGCGTGGATCAATGAGATTTGATCAGACAAATTGCAAAGCACCTGCTGACAGCCATGGCGTAGTAAAACTGTGGGATGCCCTGCTTTGTTTTATCCCAGGATCAGCCTTATCAGTCAGGAATTAGCTAAGGAAAAGCACAAATATCATGTGGTAGGAAGACAAGAATAATTCTAGAGATGCATGAGATGACACAGCAGTATTTGTTTTACCTTTTTATTCCTAAACGCGTGTGTGACGTGTTTACTTATATTTGAAATGGGATGCGATAATTTATCATAACTTCATTCCACAGCAGAAGTCATCCTCTTCTGCCTTAAACCAGCATCTCGTCCTGAATTCCCTCTTCCATCGGGGCACCCCGACGCAGGATGCTCCCCAAGTTGAACCCTCAAGATCTAAGAGAATGACACTCATGCTCACTCCCTAACAATGCCCTCAATTTTTTTCCTTTCTTCCTTTCCTTTTTTTTTTTGAGTTGGTGTCGTTGGTGTCTCACTCTGTTGTCCAGGCTGGAGTACAGTGGTGTGATCACGATGATCACAGCTCACAGCAGCCTCGAACTCCTGGGCTTAGACGATCCTTCCTCCTCAGCCCCCCAAGTAGCTGGGACTACAGGTACATGCCACTAACTAATTTTTTTTTAATTTTTTTGTAAAGACAAGATTTCCCTATGTTGGCCAGGCTGGTCTCAAACTCCTAGGCTCAAGCGATCCACTGGGCCTCCCAAAGTGCTGGTATTACAGGTGTGAGCCATTGCGCCCGGTTTCAAACTGTTTCTTAAAGCCTCCTCTCCATCTCTTCTCCTTACCCAGGTCAGCTCTTCCTGATGTCTCACCTGGACCACTGGACTCAACTACCCCCTACTCCTCTTGCTTTTATTCTTGACCCTGTCAGTGTGTTTTCTATATGGAAGCCAGAGTGCAAGACTTCCCAGTGGATATCTGAACATATGACTTTCTTGGTTAAAACATCTCAAGACTCTTCATCAACTACAAAATAAAATTCATTTTCAAATATAGATTATGTGAGTAGATTCATTCAGTTGCTTAGCTTCTGTTCCTCATACAAGGTTTAGTTAGGGCTTTACCTTGTCTGAGAACATCCACATATGATGACCTGGCTTCTTTTACTTAAATATCTTGTGCAGACCTTTATCACAGCACACCTCACATCATATTATAATTTCCTGTCATACATTTATTTATTTATTAGACTATAAATTCCCTGAGAACAAGGAATTTCTAGCTCTTATGCAAATTTTACGAGCCAAGTACAGTACTTGGTATAAAGTAAGAGATCAAAAACCTTAGTTGGACAAAATTTTTTAAATGAAAATACTATTGAGTGTTAAACCTGGCTTTTTAATGAGCAGAGCTTCTTAGTACTAAATGGAAACAAACTTAAAAATATCAATCACTGCATATCAGAAATCAGAGATACACAATGTACATAAAGCAGTCACATATGTTCTTGAATGATGTTGATTTTTAAAAAGAAAGGAAAGTAAAACAGTGCTGATATTCTAAAACAAGACATAAGATTACCTCAAAAAGCATTTTCTGATATTAGCTTTATTGAGATATAATCAATATGCACCATTGCAGGTGCACAATGATGTTTAATGTATTCATAGGATTGTACAACCATCACCAATGTCTCATTATAGAACATTTTTATCATTCCACAAAGAAAACTTGCACCTTTTCAGAGATACCTCACAATGCCTCCTCCTCTATCCCCTAACAACACTAGTATATGCTTTTCACTTCTATGGGTTTCAATATTAAACATCTCATAGAAATATAATTATTGAACACTTAATATAAATATAATTGTATGATATAGCCTATTGTGTCTGGCTTCTTTTGCTTAGCACAATGCTTTCATGGTCCAGCCATGTTGAACCATGTTTCAGAATTTCATTCCTTTTAGTAGCTGAATAATATTCCATTATGTGTGAGAATTCCACATTTGTTTGTTCATTTCTTAGTTGATGGACATTTGGATTGTTTCTACCTTTTGACAATTGTGAACAATACTGCCCTGAATGCCCATTTAAAAGGCTTAGTATAACCATGCATTTTCAGATTTGAGGGGTAGTTACCAAGAAGTGGAATTCCTGAGTCATATGGTAATTCTATACATATTTAATATTTTTAGAAACTTTTAAGCTGTTTGCAAAGTGGTTGCACCATTTTATAACCCAAGCAGCCTTCAATTTCTTCACATCTTTATCTACATTTTTTAAAAAAAAGTAGCCATCTTCATGGTTGTGAAATAGTATTCTGTTGTGATTTTGATTTGCACTTCCCTAATGACTAATAGTGTTAAGCATCTTTTCATATGCTTGTTAGTCATTTGTACATACCCTGTGAATAAATGTCTACTGAAATCTTTTGCTTATTTTTAAATTGGATTATTTGTCTTTTTATTGTTAGATTATAAGTGTCTTAAAATATACATATATTATGTGTTCAAGTCTCTTATTAGATACATGATGCAATATTTTCCCCATTCTGTGGTTTGTCTTTTCACTTTCTAATGCTGTTGTTTCAATCATAGAAGCTTGGTGTTTTTTTATTTATTTTTTATTTTTTTAATCGATATTTTTTATTTTGATATTGTGGGGTACAGTTAAGGGTTAGGTATACAAATATGCTTCATTCAGGCCCCCTTGCTTATAACTGGTGTCTCCCCATCTCTAGACAGATGTTTACTACCATTAGTCCCATCCCCCCCATAGTTTCCCAACACTGTCAGTCATTTTCTTATATTAGTGCATTAGATGATCAAGGTCCACTATATGAGTGAAAATATGTGGTACTCAGATCTTTGTTTCTGTGAGAGGTCACTTAGTATTATAGACTCTAGCTCCATCCAGGTTGCTGCAAAATTCATGATTTTGTTCTTTTTTATGGCTGCATAGTATTCCACCATGTTTATGTACCACGTTTTTTTATCCAGTTCTCTTTTGATGGACAGCGTGGTTGGTTCCAGGTTCTAGCTATTGTGAACAATGCTGCAATGAACATTCGTGTGCAGGTATCTTTTTAATAGAGTGATTTGAGTTCTTCAGGGTATATTCCCAGTAGGGGTATTGCAGGGTCATATGGGAGGTTGATGTTTAGAGCTTTTAGGAATCGCCACACTGCTTTCCACAGAGGTTGCACTAGTTTACACTCCCACCAACAGTGTAGAAGTGTTCCCTTTTCGCCACACCCTCTCCAGCAGCTGTTATTTTTTGAGTTGTTGATAATTGCCATTCTGACTGGAGTGAGGTGGTATCTCAGTGTGGTTTTGATTTGCATCTCCCTGATGATTAATGAGGTTGAGCATTTCTTCATGTCTGTTTGCTGCTCAGATGTCTTCCTTTGTGAAGTGTCTGTTCATATCTTTTGCCCACTTCATAATGGGGTTGTTTGTTTTTTTCTTTTCAGCACGTTTGAGTTCCTTGTAGATCCAGGATGTTAAGCCTTTGTCAGACCTGGAGTTGGCAAATCCTTTTTCCCAGTCTGTAGGCTATCTTGCTGCTCTCTTGATGGTTTCTTTGGCTTTGCAGAAGCTTGTCAGTTTAATAAGGTCCCACTCGTCTCTCTTATCCCTTATGGCCTGTGGGTTTCGAGTTTTCTTCAGGAATTGGATGCCAGTTCCAATTTCCATGAGGGTAGGTCCTTCATTTTCTAAGGTTCTTATGGTTTGAGGTTTTATATTTAGGTCCCTGATCCATTTGGAGTTAGAAACATGCATTAAAAAAAATATCCTTTGAGCTGCACACCTCCTGTGTTACAGGTTAGCAATACCTTTAACCACACAATTTTGTATTTTCCACTGAAGCTTTGCTGCAATGAGATTGAAAGCAGCAAGAATCAGCATAACTCAGGTACAAAGGGAACTTGCAGCATGGAAGAGACTGCCTCTTGGAATTCACTTTAGCCAGAAATGGGACCGGTATCTCTAAGGGGCGGGCGCTCAGAGCCTCCCTGCGTGACCGGCAGCTTCGCGCTGGTTGCTGGTCTCCATGATGTGGTGGGGGATGGATCTGGGGTCTGTGATTTGAATTCCCTAGCCCGTCGGAATCACATATAGTGGAGCAGCTGCAGTCTGGTGGCAATGTCTGGCCCTGCGTGGGACCAAAATTTCCCAAGCCTTGTACCAGTGCGGCTGGAGGGTGCAGGAAGAAAAGTAATAGTCTTTTTGGGAAACTCACGTTCGGAGAATCTCAGGGATCCGTCTATGCAGTGGCCATACTTGCTTCTCTCCTGGTTGATTCGAAGTTTCCCATTTTGATTGAGTTCAGTTTGTCAGTTTTTTTCCTCTACTTTTGGTATCATTCCTAAGACTTTTAGTATCATGTAAAGTCACAAAGATTCACCCCTCTGCTTTCTTCTAAGACTTTAAAAAATGATTTTGTTCTTACACTTCATTCTTTGCATCATCTGATCCATATGGTGTGAGGTAGGTGCTCAATTTCATTTTTTTTTTTTTTTTTGCATGTGGATATTCAGTTTTCCCAGCATCCTTTGCTGAAAAGGCTATTCTTTCTCACTGAATTGCCTTGACACTCTTGTAGAAAATCAATTGACAATAAATGCAAGAGGTTTTTTTCCCCCCTGAGTTCCCAATTTTATTCTGTTGACCCATGCCTATCCTTATATTAGCATCACGCTGTCTTGTTTTTTGTAGCTTTTAAGTAAGTTTTAAAATAAAAAAATTCAATTCCTCTAACTTTGCTCTTTTTTCTCCAACATTGTTTTGGATATTATGGGCCCTTCATGTTTTTGTACAATAAAGAATGTGACTGGCTTTTGTTCTCAGTTCCTGGGAGATAGATAACCTCTGATCCCGTGGGTTTTTTCAAGCAATAGTAGTGTCTTTGTTACTCACAGTGAAGCCTTGGGCCACAGCTGATAGTTTGTGCTAAGAAGGTGACTCGTAGTGTGCCTGTAGTTTATGCTAAGAAAATGACTCAGAACAGGGGTTGGCCATGCCAGAAAGTCCAACCCTATGATTAGAGGGTTAGGACTTTGAACCATGTGATATCAACCCGAATTCAAGGAGGGGATGAGATGCTAGAGATTGAGTTCAACCTTGAGGTCAATGTTTTAATCAATCATACCTGCATAAAGAGGTCTCAATAAAAACTCTGGACCCTGGTGCTTGGGTAAGTATGGTTGACAATACTTTTGGAATGAGTACTGGCACATTTCAATGCCTGAAAGATGACATATCCCCATGGAAGACAGAAGCAACACGTGGAATCCTCAGACTTTGCATCATGTGGCTCCTCCTTTGGTGGCTTCTAACTTGTATATACTTTAAATAATTCTTTATTTGCTAGAAACTGTTGTCAGTAAGTATAGCACTTTCCTGAGTTCTCCGAGTCATTTCAGTAAGTCATCAAACTCAAAGACAGTTACGAGACACCCTGAATTTGGAGCTCATTGGTAAGAAGTGAGGATGGATTTGGGGACCATTAAACCTGCAGCTGATGTTTGAACTTAGGGAAGTCATTTGGAAGTCTATGCCTTTAACTCTGGCTAACTTCAAGTAATTTCCACATGAATTTTAGGACAAGCTCATTAATTTCTACAACAAAATAAAAAGCTAGCCGGGCTCGGTGGCTCAGCCTGTAATCTTGAGCTTTGGGAGGCTGAGGTGAGTGGATTGCCTGAGCCCGCAGGTTCGAGGCCCGCCTGGCAACTTGGCGAGACCTCATCTCTACAATAAACCCCCCCCAAACAAAATTAACCGGGCATGGTAGCACATACCTGTAATTCCGGCTACTTGGAAGGCTGAGGTGGAAGGATCTCTGGAGCCCAGCAAGTCGGGGCTGCAGTGGCTGGAAGCGGCCACTGCACTCCAGTCTGGGCGACAGAGTGAGACTCCAACTCAAAAAATAACAAAATTTAAAAATTACAAAATAAAAAATAAAAAAATAGAAAGCTGAAATTCTGATGAATCTATAAGTCAGTTTGGGTAATGGTGATATATTGACGGTATTAAGTCTTCTGATTCATAAACAGGCAATGTCTTTACATTTACTTAAGGTTCTTTAATGTTTTTCAGTAATGTTTGGTGATTTCCACTGCAGAAATCTTTCACTTCCTTGGTTAAATTTGTTCCTAAGTCTTGGGGTTTTCTTTTCAATGCTATTGTAAATAAAATTGTTCCATCATTTTATTTTTAGATTGTGTTTATTGTTTGTGTATAGAAATGCAATTGATTTTTGTACATGGATCTTGTATCCTATAAACTTACTGAATTTGTTTACAAGTTCTAAGAATTTTTTTAGTGGGACTCCTTAGAATTTCCTGTATATAAAAAAGTGTCATCTCAGAATACAGATAGTTTTACTTCTGTCATTCCAATGTGGATGTCTTCTATTTCTTTTTGTTGCCTTCAAGTACATGTTGAATAGAAGTGTCAAAAGTGAACGTCCTTGTCTTTTCCTTGATCTTAAAGGAAGAGTAGTAAGTATAATGTAAGTTGTGGCTTTTTACAGATGGCCTTCATCAGGTCAAGGAAGTCCTTCTCTATTCCTAGTTTGTTGCGTGTTGTTAGTAAGAAAACATAACTATTATTTTGTGAAGAGCCACGAAGAAGAGACGACTGAAATACTCTATAAAATGCAAAGTGAGACACTCTTCCATTGAGCGACTTTCTTATTCTCCTTTCGGGTGATGAGTCTTGAGAAGGGAACCTCTGAATCATAGACAGTAGCAAATTTGGAGCAAGGATGTTTGCTCTGCTATCATTGGAAACTTTTAAGAAGAAACATAGCTCTCCTGTTGCCTATGGTCCGTAAAGTTGTTGTTCTGAGACTATCAAGGAGGAAGAAAAAGGGGAAGGATATGTAGAGAGCAGGTTACTCCTCCCAATACATTCCATCTCTCCTGCCTCTTCCTTAAGCAATTGTGCTGGCAACTTACACACATGCACACATTGTGTGAGGAACACACACACACACACACACACACACACACAATGCTTGAACAGCTAACGCATTTCCTTCCTTTTCTATAACTGGTCAGGATACTAAAGTATCAATATCTCCATCAATATCTCCAACTGGGTTGTCCTTAACCGTACAAAGTTAAGGAAATTCTGCCCCTGACCTGCATCCAAATCATCTAATCAAGAAAATATCCAGTTACGTGCTCTTGACTTCTGAATTTATGAGCAGCAAAGGGGCCCTGAACCAGAAATAACTACTTTAGGGAAGTACCTTTACACTTCTAAGTTCTTGACTCTTTGCGAAAATAAATTCTCTCTAACTGGGATTTTTTTTATGTCCTCAAACAGGAGGTGCTTAACAAAGGGAAGGGGAGGGGATTGAGAATGGGAGTTCTTTTATTCCCAGGAGTGGTTTAGGCGATTTCCCATGCCATTTATGAATTCTCATAAGCGTGGACTTTTGTAGTCACCTACCCCGGCTACACAAGAAAATTTAAAAAGAGCTTCTGAGAGAAGAACCGTGCTAGAGACAGCAGTGACCAGAATATTCACTTAGAAAAAGATAACTTTCTGATTGCCATTTTTGTTTGTGTCATTCTCAGTACGTGATGAAAATTCAGTTTCCTCTTGCTCATCTAGTTTGATTGATTGCAGTGGCTGTCTTGTGTAGCTGTGTCAGGGCTCAGTGACACAAAGTGCAGTGATCAATTAGGGATGCCTAACAAGACCAGAGGCAGAAGGAGATGGTGTCATCCTGCCTGATTGTTTCTCTGAGGTCAGTTGTCGTAACCTTCCCTTCAAAAGGTGGACGCGATTGATTGTTGCAGAGGAAGGAACATAGGGAAGTTGAGGAAAAATGCATCCTGTTCTAGGGAGGAAATGAATGGAGAGAGGAATTCCATTTGAAAATTGCTGTCGATTAAGAAAAATGCAAGAAGAAGAAAGCAACAGAGTGGGACTTGGAATTGACTTTGAATTTTACCTAGAGTTCCATAGTTGCAAATATTCTTGGATAAAATGCAGGAAAAATACATTTACTTTTTATGATCTAAGAAGCTCACAGAGATGACCGCTTTAATTCTGATATCCTTTGGTGTTGTGAATATGACTGCTATTTCCTTCTGGACAGATGGTGACATGGATTGGTAACCTCGAAGACCACAGACTTTGAGTCCCTTTCACACATGTCTAAAACTGCACCCAGGATAGTGTGGCATAAAAGGAAAATCTGGTTCTTATTTTCCTCCCTGACCAT
The DNA here is from genome assembly GCF_000164805.1 of Carlito syrichta. Lineage (NCBI taxonomy): Eukaryota > Metazoa > Chordata > Mammalia > Primates > Tarsiidae > Carlito > Carlito syrichta. The sequence goes on from NW_007246008.1 coordinate 64,276, forward strand.
TCCATTTTGTTATGACTGAGAGAGATGTCATTGGGAAGCTCAGATTGGGACAGAAATCAAGCCACCCATCAAACTGGTGTTAAGACGGGGCAACGCTCTGGGAAGCACCCAGGGCAGGAGCGAGTGCTGTGTGAGCTCTGAGCAGACTCTCCAGCTGGTGTGCCACAGAAGGAAGTCAGAATGGGTGATGGAAAAATAAAAATACTTAGCTATTGCCACATAACCACATATGGAAGTTTGGACTGCCAGACCAGGGTTCAAGTGCCGACTGTACCCATGCACAGCCTAGAAGGCACCGGGCAATGCTCTCCTGCACCTTTGAATTTCCTCCTCGATAAAAACAGGACAATAAGAGCATCAGACTCACAGGGTAGGTGAAGGAGTAAATGAAATGATATAGGTCATAAACATACAATAGTGTGTAAATGTGTGTGTGTGTAAAAAAGTTTTGTCAATATTTTCCCAGAGTTTTCTTTCATGTATGTAACATTTTGGGCACCAGGGTCTGTTAGAGACTCTCTGGTCTAGATGAGAGGATCTTTCTTCAATGCCAGGTTTGTTAAGAGGAATGAAATGTGAATTGGGGAAAAGATTAACTTCAGGATAGAGGAAAGCAACACAGATGAAAGAGGGTTTGTGGGATGGGGCAGGAAAGCTAAGAGATAAACATAAATGGAACCAACCATGCTGCCCATCAAAAGAGGACTGGATAAAAAAATGTGGTATATATATAAAATGGAATATTACGCAGCCATAAAGAGGAACACAATCATGAACTTCGCAGCAACCTGTATGGAATTAGAGTTTATAATACGGAGTGATCTCCCACAGAAACAAAGAGCTGAGTATCACATGTTCTCACTCATAAGTGGACCTTGAACGACTACTGTATTACTATAAGAAGAGGATTGACAGTAGCAGGAAACTGTGTGTGGGGGGGAGGTGGGATTGACAGTAGTCGATATCTGCCTGGGGGGGGCACACCTCATCAATAAGGGTACCTGCACAATGGACATTTGTATACCTGACCCTGAACTGTACCCACAATTTCAAAATAAAAATTAAAAGAGGAAAAATATATATACTAATACATTAGTATATTAATTATGGGGGAAAAAAGCTAAGAGAAATGGAAAATTTGCTTTTCTCCACCCCCCCCTTCCCCCCTCCAGCAACAAGAGCATTGACCCTCACGCTCCATGCCTCATGGGACCTGACTGTGGACACACTCAGTGTGCTGTCAACCCCTAACAATCTAGGATGAAAACCTTCAGCTGGTGGCAGGCCACTACAAGGCGGAGGTTTCCCTGAGTGTGTGTAGTGTCATGTGTGTTCCTACTGAGGCAAATGACGATAAATTCATGCATCTGTTTGACATGCATCTTCTTGAGCTTTCTTCAGCATCTGTGAAAGAACCATTTAATCGGCATTAGTTGCAAAACTAAACACATAGGGGCTGGGGGTCTTGTGTTCACTGTCCTCGGTCACAGACTGAACTAAACTCCCTACTCTCAGCTAGAAGGAGCTCTTGATTTACAATTACGCCATGATAGATTACCTGAAAACTCAACCCTCAGGCAAACTGTGATTAACTTGACCAAAGACATCTGGGAGAGCCATCGATGGCCTGAAATTATGATCTTAGTATTCCAGCCTGAAACGAGACACCACTGGAATTGCCTTTCTGCAAGACGCCAGTACAGGGGCCTTTGTTTGCTATCCCAACGGTTTTTTGTTTTTTTTTTTTTTCTTGGAGCAGTTCAGCAATAAAACACCTCCGCAGGGGCAGTGCAAGAAGAAACAACGGTGACTTTCCAGCTTAGCAGAAGTTGCTTTCTGGAAAATAAACTTTATCTTGCTTGAATCCTGGGTGAAGAGCAATTAATGCCTTAATGATTAGCAACTGCTGAATAAGTAGGTTTGTCAGGGCCAGGGACTAAATATAAAATTTAGTGCTTGAAAAATCATATGCTCACAATTAGCTGGACTTTGCTGCTGGATACTGTAAAATCACAACACGCTGTCAAAATTCATTTTCTGGAGCTGTTATCAGCAGTGAATAGAGGTTGAAGGAAAATGCAAAACAGACTTACAGGTGCTAATGCAAGTGATTTATCAGTTTGGGGTAGGCACCCTTCTGTTTTCTGGACAGCCTTGGGGACGTCAGTGCCCTCTTTGGTGCTGAGGAGTCCATGATCCAGCAGCCACCACAGAAATAGCGCTTGGCAAGAAACTAAAAAATAAATATATCGTAAGCTCTTCCACCCAAAGGAGCCTTTCAGAAATCTATTTGGGCTTAAAAACTAAAGTTTTATAAGCATGCAGCATATTCTTTCTGTCCTTTCCTCTCTCTCCCAGCCAATAATTGGCAATGATTTTTTTTTGTCTCTACAGAGTCCAAAACCCTATGCTAGTAAGGACAAGAAGCATGCAGAGCACATGCCCATTTGCTCTCAAGGATACAACTCGCTCATGGAAGAAAAGTGAGCAAACTCATCTATTCATTTTACATCCAAGGGTACCTTAAGGGCACAGCGAATGGGTAAAATATAAGTTAATTTTATCCCAATATAAAATGAACCCAATGTCCAAGAAGGGACAGAGATAATGAAGAAGGCAAGAAAATAAAACCATCTGAAGAAAACGCTCATGATGCTGGGCATGTAATCCCAGCACTTTGGGAATCCAAGGCAGGAAGATAGCCTGAGGCCTGGAGTTGAGACCAACCTGGGCAACATAGTGAGACCCCAGCTCTATTTTTAAAATGCTTTTAATCAGCCAGATGTGGTGGCATGAACCTGTAGTTCTAGCTACTCGGGAGACTGAGATGGGAAGATTATTTGAGCCCAGGAGTTCAAGGCTGCAGTGAGCTATGGTTGCACCACTGGACTTCAGCCTGGGAGACAGAGTGAGACTCCAGTCTCAAAATCATCATCATCATCATAACTCTAGATGCCTTTCACATTTTGAAAACCAGCCAAAAATGCTTTCAGAATAAAATTAACATAAACTAAGGGGTTATGTTTAACTCTGAAGCATGAACACTGAAAATTTTACTAAAGTTTAAATTCCTCAAATGAATTGGAAATATTTTATTTTAATCAGAAACAGCAAGTGGATGTGGTGAGTAACAAAGAATCCTGCCTCTTGGAGGATATTTTCACATGGTAGAAGAAGACTAGAAAGAGTTTTAGCGTTCACCTTTGGGTGAAAGCTTTGGTCTTGACTCCTGGTCCCTGCTATTCCCAGTCCTGTTGTCAGCAGGGTCTCTCCCTTATCTTGTATCTTTCTTCCATGCTTCACTCCTTGGAAAGTGTACTTACTCTGTGTCTGGCTTTCATTGTAGGTTCCATCAGCCACTCTCTCTTTAGTTGGATTCCACTGATGAGTTGGGTAGGGGAAGGGGGAAGGGAAAGAGATGAATGGAGATGTGAGTCTGAGATACTTGCAAAAGCTGAAGATAAAGCCCTTGAGAATCATCATTTTAATTATATTTCTTGATTCTGTGACGTGTGCAGAACCCAGGACACTGGTCTCTGTCTTCAAGAACGTTACCCCTGAGTCCCGTAAACAAAGGCATATAAGCTCAATTGATGGAAACTCCACCCTTCCTGTTGCTCAGTCCTGAAATCCTTGGACTATCTCATTCTTGTCTCCTCCCTTCCTCTCACACCCCACCTTTGATCCCTCTATAAACCCTGTTAGTGCTACCTTCAGAATAGACTGAGGGTCAGTTCATATCCTACCACTTCCTCTGCTACCAACTCTAAGTACCCCAATCAGAATTTCTGTCATTGCTTCTTACCTTATCTTCCTGCTTCTACCCTGCCTGTCCTCAGTCTAGTCTCAACATGGCAGCCAGAGTGACCCTCGCATGTCAGGACATGCTGGCTCTCCATTTAAAGCCTTTGTGGCTCCCATTTCAACCAGAGTAAAAGTCAAGATTTCTGCAACAGCCCAGGAAACCCTCCATAATCTGTACCTCTCCAGTGAGGTACAGATTTGACAGTGGTTTCAAATGCTGTCAGACTGGAAAACTCAAGTCATGCATTTTTCAGCTATTTTAAGTCCCACAGCAGAATGGATCTCACCTTCCTCCCAGCCTCCTCATCACTCTCATGGCTGCACTGTGGTTCCTTGCCACCCCCCTTCTCAGGACTCTCGCCTCTTACACTATCTACTCTGTCTGCCTGGGTCACACCCTTGGCTTGGCCGGCCCACTTTCCTTTTCAAGCCTTTGAAAGTCACCTTCTCAAAGAGACTGACCCAGACTCCTGCCCCTGTTCACTCTGCCATTATGCAACATCACTGTCTGCTCTCTTCCAGACCCCTCCTACCACGGTTTATTTTTTTCTATAAGACCCAAAATATCATCTCTTTTACTTACTCATTATGATAGTTCTGTACTCATTAGAATTTCAGCTCCTGAAAAACAAGATTTTTTTAAAGTCGATTTTGTTCTCTGGTACACATAATCCAGAGGGCTGTGAAAAGAAGGAAGGAAGGAAGGAAGGAAGGAAGGAAGGAAGGAAGGAAGGAAAGAAGAAGAAAGAAAGGAAAAAAAGGATCATTAACAAAAACCAGTATTTGTTAAATGTCTAGCAAGGTGCACAGTTTATTTATTTTTCTTCTTTTAGATTTTTTAAAAAATTAATAAAACAAAGATCTGTTTTCTTAAAGATGCATCACTAAGGTGGAAAAGGCCTCGTTTGATTGAGGGATGTTTTGATTTTTCATGTTGAATTCATACAGTTTAAGGACAATTGTGTGCAATTTAGCAACAGTGTGCTTCAAAAATAAAGACAACTCTCAACTTTCTGACCCTCTCATGAACTTTGGCATTTGTTTATCCAAGCACCGGACTGACTCATTAGAATCAGGTATTTGAAATTACACTTGAAGAACTCATAACTGGTCTTAATTACTGTGGCAATTATTTAAGCGTAAGAAAATAAAATGCTGAAAAATGAAACAGGTATTGCGTACTATTTGACAGTGGGTTCAGATTCTGTCAGATCTGAAAACTCAAGTCATGCATTTTCCAGCTGTTTTAAGCCTCAGGGCAGAATTGAATGTCCTGAAAACTTATGTTCCTACAGAGAAGATTGTTAGCACCGACTGGGAATACTCAGGTTGGCTCTAAACTGGCTAATCTTGGAGATCTACTCCAGGAAAAAAAGTTTTCCCCATAATTACAGGAGATTGCAACCACAAGAAAATAAAAGGGAGGAGAAACGGAGAAGCAGATATTCTGGAATTGTAATCTTGGTGAAAGAGAGAGAAACCACCTAACACAGAGAAAACAAAAAGTTATCTTTGCTCTTCCACGCATACAACTGCTATTCTGTTCTGTGACTGTCTGAAAATGACATAGTCATAGCTCACATTTTGTATTTAAATAAAAGTACCTTTTGTGATGATTGGCAACTTTGATTTGTTTAGGGTTTCTATGTCTGAGTACAAACTTCTTGAAAAATATTTTACCCTATTCACATCTTGGGTGCATATCTTAACATGATGTACTTTTTTTCTGGTTTAAAAGAAATACCTGCTCATGGTAGAGAATTTGCACTTGAAGCACAAAGAAAAGCTGAAATTGCCTATAATCTCTCCGTACCATTAACATTCTGACATTATTTCTTTTCAGTTTTTTTTTTCCCGTGCTTGTATGGTGACTGCAAACCTCCATAGAGGTTACTAACAGGTTGTCTTTCTTGTCTACCCAGCGGCCTCCAAACATCACTTCACGGAAAGAATACCAGGACTCTCAGCCATTGGCTAAAACACTCTTTTTGGAGGACTGTTGTCTTTGCTGCTAACAAATTCAGGAAGTCTAGAGCAAGGCCAGAGATCCTGGCAGGGTTCTCAATCAAATGAGGGAGCCTGATGGTCTGGAACACTCACTCCTACAGGAAATGCAAGTCTCACTGCCATAGTCACTGTCACTTATTTTTTTGTTTGAAGTTTCTCCAGAAGAGGACTCAGAAGCTCATGGAAACCTATTCCCTGGGGTTGTTGCCCAGGCCATGGATCTACAGCACTGACTCCCTTAATGCCACGTTGCTCTTTCTCTTTGCCCACTCCGGGGTTTCTGTCAAGGCCCCATGCTGGGGGGTTCTGGTAAGGAGGGGCTAACACCAGCCATTCATTGTGCCTCAATTCATCCTCTCCCTAGAGCAACCTCAGCATCAGTATTGGACTTGACACCAGTCATCGATCAGTCGAAACACAACCTTGTCATCACCAAGCAGAACATGGAAAGAGCTCTGCCAAGGGAATATTGGAGAGGGTGCCCCACTGATCTGTCTGTGCAGTGAGTGAATACTGAGAAGGACGTTTTATCCATTTGTCTTGTCAATACCACTGACTCTCAGGTTTTAATCACACTGGGGTGTCAACCAATCTCTTTTGTGCTCCCTCTTTACTTCTCTGAAATGATTCAAAACAGAGATTGCGGCAAAGGAGTTATTGTACATTGTCTTTTACATATTAAAAATATGTAAGGCAAAAAGCAGGCAATGAGTGAGTGTCATTGTCAGTACCATTGCTTCATTAACAAATGGTACTTAGCCGCAGCTTATTCATGGTGGTGTAGACAGTGTCTGATCATGCACCCCTAGCGAAAAATGTTTCAGACATCAACAAATTATATTCAAGCACCACTATGTGAAAACCTTGAATATGTTTTGAAATACATATAAAAATAATAGTAAATAAAGGATAATATTAAAATAGACACATATATGTGTACATGCATGTTTGTATGTACATTCATGTGCATTTCTGTATATATATAATATATGTAAAGGTACATTTTTGTATATGTATATAGATATATGCATGCCATTATTTTCTGTGCATCTCAAGAAATATTCCTGTATAACCATTTAAAAAAAATTCTGGCTAAAAAATATATCTTCTAACTCACAGTAGGTTGCACCTGAAATTGGGCATAGAGAGAGGAGACTAATTCTACAGAAAACATCAAAGCCATTCATATGAACAGCAAACAATACTTGGGAATAAGAAAAAAATATGTACACATCCTATGTCCAGTTGTTGATTTTGTGCCTAGAGGCACTATATAAGAGAAAGCACAGGAACTGGGAAAAAAAGGTTTTTCTGGTCATGGATATCTTGATGTTCCAAGAAATATGTGAAGGAAGGAGTGAAAGAGGGCGAACCGAACATTGCTGGGATGAAATTCCTGGCATAAAAAGAGGCTGGGTGAAGACCAGGTGTTGTGAGTGAAAAACCACATGAGAGCGTGACATGAACACCAGATGGCCTAAGAGGGAGAGGGGATTTCATAGATTCTAGCAAGAGACAGGACATTTGCAGCATACTGTCAGCCCATCATCTTTCAAGAACATTGAGAAAAATCCAAGTTTCCATCTATATTTGTTCTTTATAGAGTCCCTTTAAGCAGTATTGCTTCAAACCAATTCTTCCAGAAGGAATAACTGCCATTTATTTGCTATCCAATAAAGCTAAAGGCCTTCCTTCCTCTGAGGGCAATGATTATCTTGGGAGTGAAAGAACATAGACATCTTGGTATGTGACACCTTGGCAGCTTTGCATGAAACTTGAGTTTGCACAATAGAGATAGACATTACCAGAAGTGGTCTTTTGAAACGGTCAGGAACAAGGTTGGAAATTTCAAGTCAATTGTTTCTACCCCTGACCTCATAATATAAATCCTTCTCTGTATTCTTAGCTCCTCATCTTTGGTCCCCACTAAGATAGCAGCCATCCCCTTATCCTAAGATTTTATTGAAAATGATTCCTGGAAGCATCCCTCCCTCTCCTCAGTTCTAATCCTTCCTCTTCCCCATGAAATTCCAACCAGGATAGCCACCTGTCCTGAGCTGTACTAGCATGCTAGAGAAAGGTGGAGAGAGGGTACCGTTCCATTGACACACATGAGCTTCAGTGAACTTCTGGGAGCTTTTCTGAAATGCTTGTGTTAACGGCAGCTGAACTGCATTGAGTCTCCTGCCCCCCTTAAGTTTTCTTCTGTCTTGGTGACTGCTCCTTTCTTCTTGCTTCTTGCCTTAGGTGAAAATAAATGAGTTTTCCATCAAGAAAGCCATACAAACCCCAGAGGTCTTGGATCCTAACCTCATTCATTGTCTTGAGGTTTCAAGGTTTCATTTTGCCTCGACTTTGACCTCTGTTTTTTGCAGCTCCATGTCCCTATGACCTACCAATATTCCCTGAAGGCCCCTTTTTATGCTCATAGCTGTCTCCTTGTCCCCCTCACAGAAAAAGGATCAAATGGTGGAAAACTTTTGGCAAATTTTTGACCAAGGAGAGAATGAATTGTATGGGAATTGATTACGCGCTTATTCACTTTACTCTATAAAACAAGCCCACCTATATTAAACCTACCTATAGCCCATGCAAAGGTAGGGGGTTATTCAGCCCTTGGTCCTGATTTAGGTATAGGGATAGAGAGAACTATCTGAGTACATTTCCAATATGGCATGATTTAGGAGCTTGAAAGGTTTTCTTTAACTATCATCATCTTTAAAATATTAGCAATAACGATTTATCCCTTTGTCTTAACATTATAGTGATAATATACTTCTTATCTAAACTGGAACCTAGGGACACCGGGAACAGAATATGTAACGCTCAAAAAAAAAATAATAACGTTCAAAGAAATGAAAGTCCCTATTCTTAGAATAGAAATATTCTCACTTTAATATTCTCATTCTCACTTTAATGTGGGAATATAGTCTTAATATAAAGTCACTTTCCTGCTTCTAACTAGTCACAATACAAGAAAGGTCTTTTTTAAAAAAAGAAAAGAAGCATGAAGCATGGAGTTCTGTTCCCAACAGGCTTGCCCGGGCAGAGAACACGGACATCTGGGTGGTTTAATAGTCAGGGGGTTAGGAGGTCAGGAGGTCAGGAGGTCAGGCGGTCAGCAGGAAGGATTGGCTAAAATGGGGGGCACTGTGCAATGTTTGGAAACGGGTACCTTCACTCTCATGAACTGTATCCTTTCAGAAAGCCGGAAAACCAATCACCGTGTTGATTCTTAGGGACCAAGGGAAGTGGGTAGGGTAAGGTCTTCTGTCCTTGCTACCTGTCGTCTTGGCCAAAAGTGTCTACATATGGAGAGTCTACACCTCCGTGCTTTTAGAGACTTCCTGGTTTGAAGTGATTGCCTGTTGTGGATGAAAGTTGACAACAAACAACGACAACAAAATAAATTAAAGAAGTCAATTACTTGAGGGACGAGACAACTAGGTGACACCTCCACAAACCAACGGTAGCTTAAGAGGTTCCTTAAAATCACTTTTTTCCTTCTTTTTTGTGTATTTAATAAAGTTTAAAACACAACGCAATTCTGCAAGGCATTTTTTTCTTCCATCGTGTCATTTACTGCTTTGCTTAATGGGGAAAACTCTTTTATACTCTTGCCAAAAAAGAAGCAAGGGAGGACTAAGAAGGAATGTTTTATTTGGGATTTTTCTCTGCATTTGTCAAAATGAAAGAATGGGCAAAATGATACTGAAATAATGGTGGACAGTCTTGCTGGCCTCATGTTGGACGTTTTCTTGCAAGGGCTGTTTATTAGATTATGCAGGGCTCTTAAAAATTCAAAGAACTCTTACTTGGACAAAAACATTTTTCCATCATCTGGTTAGAATTTCTGGGCCAGTTAGCTCAGATCAACTATTTCCTCCCCATGTGTTCTGCAAACCAGGGAGGAGAGGGTCATTATTTTGCAGGAGTCAGGAATGAGATGCAATTAGGAGCCTGTGCACAGGAGAGATGATATCTTCCCCCAAGCTCACTGGCATAGAAGGTCCCTTGTCTGCATTCAGGGGTCGTGATTGAATTTGGCCTGGCACATCCTACAAGTGCCTTATCCACCAGCTCTCCTAGTCTGTTTATTTGGAAAGAGACCATAGTGTGATGTTATTCTTATGAGGCCTGCAGAGCAAGTGCTGCCTTTGACATGATAAATATGCCATGTACACACAAGCCCCTGCCTATGGGCTCACATACGCATGCACGCACACAGGAACACACATGTGTACACACACACACACACACACACACACACACACACACACACACAGCCCCAGGGGCTCTCCTGCCTGGGAAAAGCTCAGAGAGGAGTCTTTGTCTCTGAAATTCAAGCAGATGGATTTGGAGCTGGTCAGAGGATTTGCTTCCCTCAGTCTCTCCCTTAACATTTTTGGGGGGCAGTTTGTACTCAGAAACCCAGTGTGTTGGAATGCTAGAGTAACAGCAGTTTCTGGTAATTTGCCTGGATTTGCACTGGTGCTTTCTTTGGCTAATCTGCTTAACGGAGACATGAACTTCAGCTGGCTGCCAGCATGTGGGCACCAGACTTATTTACCTCTATTTCTGTCAGCTGAAAATGCCATTCCTCCCACTCTGTTAGCTTTTCACCCAAGGAAAAGTCATATATCGAACCAACTTGCCTGAAAATAAGTAGAATTTTCAGTTATTGATGATAGGGAGGAAATGTAGCCATTGTCACACTTGTCCTTCATTCTTTAAAGATGAGGAGGTGTTAACACAAGACAAGGGAAATTAATACTGGGCAAAACTGATGCTTATTTACCAGAAGAGGATTCACTTTGAAGGAAACATTCAGACACATACTATTGTATTGACTGTGCAGTTCCCAGTCTCCAAACAAACTCCAGAAGGAGGAGGGGTGTGCGCCCAGTGGAATCTCATTCAAGACAGCATGAAAGTATGTCTGTCTTAGGGATGCATATGTACACACATAGACACACATATGTGTATACACATGTATGTGTGTATGTACGTATATGTTTATATATGTGTACGTATGTATAGACATATGTAGAGAAAGACAAATTGTTGGCGTTTTTAATGCTCTTTGCAATCGTCTCTTTTAAATTATTGAAGGGTTGTGATCAATCTATGAAAAGTTAGTTATGACAATACTTAAGAATATATACACCCAGCCGGGCTCAGTGGCTCAGACTGTAATCCCGCGCCTTTGGGAGGCTGAGGTGAGTGGATGGCCTGAGCCCGTGGGTTCGAGACCCGCCTGGGCAACTTGGAGAGACCTCATCTCTACAATAAATCAAGATGAGCTGGGTGTGGTAGCGCGCGCCTGTAGTTCCAGCTACTCAGAAGGAAGGATGGCTAGAGCCCAGCAGGTCAAAGCTGCGGTGGCCGGGAGTGGCCATTGCACTGCACTCCAGCCTGGGTGACAGAATGAGACTCCAACTCAAAAAAAAAAAAAAAGAATATATACACCCATATATACCATTATTGGTATAAGCCCTCATATCTAATTACTGAAAGAATAGACAGTTTTTCACAGTGTCTAAAGCTGTATATGGCAAGGGAAATTGTTGTCTTACTTTTCGTTCAAATGTTTTGTTTTTTTTTCTTTCGGCAGCACTGCTACAGAGGTGATCTGCTTTACTCTCGCATAATATGGCTGGAAACACTGGTGCCTCTCTGGCTGGCAAGAGCTATACCTGAGCTCCACACGTGGCAACGGCACAATCAGCCCAGCACAGCCCACCATGGTGGAGCCTTCCTTTCCTCATTCAAATCCTGGCTCTCCCCTGTCAACAATGCCTGATTTTTCAGTCACTTTAGGCATTCATTCCTCTATAAAATAGAAATGATGACCATGCCTGGGTTGTGGGGCTTTTGCAAGTCTTTAGTGAGACCATTCAGTCAGCCCTCTGTATTGGTGGTTTCTGTACCTGAGGATTAAACAAACCAGGAACCCAAGATATTCAGGAAAAAAAAGAAAAATTTTACAATAAAAAATAATACAGATAAAAAGATACAGTACAATTATTTACATAGCATTTGCACTGCATTCGGTATTTTAAGTAATCTAGAAATGATTTAAAGTATAAGGGAGGCTATATTTAGGTTATATGTAAATAGGACTCCATTTTATATTGGGGACTTGAGTGTCAGTAGATTTTTTTTGTCCTCAGAGGAGTCCTGGAACCAATTCCACATGGGTACCAAAGGATGACAGTACATATACAAAACACAGACCACAATCCTTGGTACAGAGAAAGCATTCCATAAATGTCATCTATTATTATATGCCCTCTCATGATCATATATGCATTTTATATATGCATATTATATGCATTATTATCATATACACATTTTCATACACACTTAATATATACATGAGTCATATACGCATTTTATATACACTTGTTATTACCACATATGCATTTTAAGATATGCATACCATATGTATGTCATTATCATATACATACTAAGAAATACTAGGACACATAGTACACAACTTAGACAACAGAATTGTAATTTCCTTAGAATTATTTTACTGTGTTTCACTAACCTGAAAGTACAATTAAATTGCTAGACTATCACAGAGAAAGCGATAGACCAACAAGACTTTCTTTTCTACTTCTGGTATTGACCTTATTTGTGACTCTGCTGTGATTCAACTCCTGCTAATTTAAGTGCAGGGGGATTTGTAAGATCTGAGTAAAGGGTCTTTACCAGTTGCTACAACTCATCAAGACACATTTGACATTAATGGGAAGAGTGTTTGAAGAGTATTTTCATCAGCCATCGTGCTTCTGTCTAATGAATCACAGCAGACAGGGTCCCATATCTTATGAAACAATGAAATTTATGAACAATGAAACAAGTCTTTACTGAATGTTTTGGTTTGCAAAGCTCTTCCACCAATTCCTGAGCTCTTTGAAGATGACCGTATTCATCACAGTACCTCCCACAGCATATAGTAGCATGTTGGGCTTTTCTAGAACTTTTGCCATGAGTAGGAATAAAACAAAAGCAGCTTCCTATAGTTGTATGTATCACATGATGTATGATTTGATCAGCTTGATTTAATGGAACAAGATCTCAGGATCAACCTGAAACAATAAATGAACAAAAAAAGTATGAAACAATAATTTTCAGTACTTCGGCCATCTATGATGAAAGGCAGTGATCCCTGAGAGAAAAGAAAAAAAATCAAGTAAGAACTAGGATTGTTTCAGAGTTCTGCCTTGCAAGAGATTCCAGGCCAGACATGGGGTTGGAGATCACAGTCGAATCAACAAATTAAGGAGTCAAACTAAAAATATGAATAGATCAAGGTGACTAGAGTTTACTGGGAAGCAAACAAGAGAGTGAAGTCACACACACACACACACATGCGCGTGTACGTGTGTAGAGGTTTTCTTTTATGTATTCAGCAGAGTAGTGATCAGAGCATGTGTATGAGAAAAATATCTAAAGCTGGAGACAGAACTTCCCTAAAGACTTGAAGGGAACAGTACCTGGCACTCACACAAGGCTAGCAATGGTGCCTGTTCTGACCAAGAGACTGAAAAATCATAATTTATCTAACATTGGGTAGAGTATTTAGAAGGGTATTATTTAGTAGTGAGAATAATGAACACTGCCCTGGTCCTTCTTAACAAATCTTAAAATCGAACCTAAAAGGGTCAAATCGTCTCCAAGTAACACAACAGCCTCCCAGAAAAAAACTTAATATTTAAAAGAACACAAAAAGTATCCAGCACCCAAAAAGATAAAATCATACATAATCAAAATTTACCAGACAAAGAAATAGAAAAATATGAACCATAATAAGAAGAAAAATCAAACAATTAAAACACTGTAAAAAGAAAGATTGGTGCGCTTGGAGGCACAGCAAGAGAAATTATATGAAGTAAAACACAGAAGAAAAAATGACTCAAAACAAAACAAGAGAAAGAAACAAAACAGCATACAGAGCATCAATAATTCACAGGACCACTTCAAGTAACCTCATATACCTGCAACTGAAGTCTCCGAGAGAGAGGACAATAATTTTTTGAAGAAATAATGGCTAAATATTTTTTAAGTAGGTAAGAAACTACACATTCTCAGATCCAACAATCTCAATGAATTTCAAGCAGAAGGGACATGAAGAAAACCACACCAAGGTATATAAAAAAGTCATTCAAAGTCTATGAAAGAAGAAACTCTTAAAGATCTTTTCTCTGGAAATAATGCTAGCAAGAAAACAGCAGAGCAACATTCTCAAAGTACTGAAAGAAAAATGTTTCCCTAGAACTCCATACCTAACAAAAATATTTTCAAAAATAAAGTAAAAGAGAATTTCACACATACAAAAGTCAAAAGAATTCATCACCAGCACCTTCAGACAGAAGGAAAATAATGCCAGATGGAAGTATGAATCGACAAAAAGGAATGAAGAATGCCAGAAATTATAACTATGTGGCTAGTTTATATTTTTTCTTATTATTAATTTATAAATCTCATTAAAATATCATTGTTTATACAAAAATCATTACAAAACCACGTGGAGTTTATAATATATGTAGAAGTAAAATGAATGATGGCAATAGTACAATTGTTGGGAGAAATGAAAGTATACTGTGATAAAATTCTTATACTATGTGTAAAATAATATAATATCACTAGAAGGTAGAATACGATAAGTTCAAGACGTGTACTTTAAACCCTAAAGCAACTACTAAATTAGCAAAACAAAGAGCTATAGCTAATAAGCTAGCAAGGAAGATAATATAGAATTTTAAAAATACTCCATTTTTGAGAAGGCAAAAAAAGAAGATTTTATTAAACAAAGAACAAACAGGACAAATAGAAACAAATACCAAGGTGGTAGAATTAAACTTAATTTGTATTAATAGCTATATTAAATATAAATGGTCTAAATACCCTAATTAAAAAGCAAAGGTCAAAATTAGCTAGATGTGGTGGCACATGCCTATAGTCTTAGCTACTCAGGGGGCTGAGGTGGGAGAATTACTTGAGCCCAGGAGTTTGAGGTTGCAGTAAGCTATGATAGTACCAAGGCACTCTAGTCTAGGCAACAGAGCAAGATCCTACCTCAAATTTTTAAAAAAGCAAAAAATTATCAGATTGGACTTAAAAAGCAAGGTCCAAGTATATACATGCTGCATACAAGACACCGTAACATAATATAATATGATCATGTATGTGATGTCAATATACATATGCACTGGTTAAAACAAAAAAGATGAAAAAAAGATATACCAAGCTAACACTATCTACAGCTGCAGGGAGAAATAGACAAATATGAATATCACATTGAAATATTCATGTGAATATCACATTGAATTGCAAATTCAAAGGAGCAGTTTCAATTCTGCCAGGACTTCTCCTGCCTTTTTTTTCTTGGCGGTGGAGGAAGTAGATTGAAGCCAGTTGGATAGGGTATTTAGCTGTTAACTAAATTTTCATGGGGTTGAAGTCCACCAATCTAGTGGGAAGGATTAAAGTGACTGATTTGCACTTAGTTGATGTAGAGTGAGCCTCTGCAGTCCTTAGTAATAAAAGTACAGGAATTAAGCATATTAGCTTACTTAGGGCTTTGAAGTCTCTTGGTCTGGTTAACCTAAATTCCTAGTTCAGTGGTAGGAGTGTGGGTGATAAGGGTAAAAGTAGGGTAGATAAAATTGTTAAGGTGGGTATAATGAGTATTATATTTATATAATATAATACATATTATATATTTTCGAGTTGTCATTTTATTTTTGTATTATTGTTGATTGGGAGTATAGTTAGGGTTGTTGAGTAGATTAGTCGTATATAAAAGTATAGGTTAAGTAAGGCTGTAATGGCTATTAATATTGGGATGAGAATGCTGTCATTTTTTTATGAATTCTTGAATAATTGCTCATTTGGGAAGAAAGCCTGTAAGTGGGGGTAATCCTCCTAATGATAGTAGGACTAGGAGTATTATAGATTATGCTAATGGGGTTTTATTTCATGAGTTGGACATTATTAGAATGGTAGTACTTGAAAAGAGAAATAATATAGAAAATAGTGTAATTGTTAAAGTGATGTAGATGAGGAGATTAAGGGGTATGACAGTAGGTTTATATTTTAAGATTGCAATCATTCATCCTATGTGGGCAATGGAAGAGTTGACTAGGATTTTTTGGAGTTGTGTTTGATTTAGTCCTCCTCCTCCACCTAGTGCGATAGAAGTTAGGGCAATTAAAATTACTAGTGCTAAGTTTAGGGTTGTATTGATTTGGTATAAGATTGAAATAGGGGCTAGTTTTTGTCATGTAAGGAGTAATATTCCAGATGTTAGTGATACTCCTTGTGTAACTTCTGGAACTCAGAAGTGGAAAGGTGAGAGACCTAATTTTATTACTAGGGCAATTAAGATTATTATTGAGGATACTTGATTAAATTTATTTAGAATAGTTCATTGTCCGGAGTAGCTTATGTTTATAATTACAGCTATTATTAGAAGCATGGAGGCGGTGGCTTGGATTAGACAATATTTAGTGGCTGCTTCAGTTGAACGGGGATTGGCTTTTTCAATTAGGAGGGGTGTAATAGCTAATATGCTTATTTCTAGTCCGATCCAGATTAGTGGCCAGTGTGAGCTGAATATGGTAATTATAGTACCTGAGAATAGAGTGAGGAAAATAGAGAAGAAGATGATAGGCTTGATTAGTACGGGAAGGATATAAACCAACATTTTCGGGGTATGGGCCCGATAGCTTATTTAGCTGACCTTACTGTAGAATATTGTGTAATTAGGTAGCATGAAGAATTTTGAATTCTTAAGTATAGGTTCAATTCCTGTAATTTTAGAAAAAATAAGAGGAAACCTCTTAAACCTTAAACCTCTATTATTTACTCTATCAAAGTAATTCTTTTGTCAGACATATTTCTTGTTTTATAGGTGGGGTGGAATGCTGCATATTAGGATAGGTATTGAGATATGTCACATACATAAGGCTAGTGTGAGGGTGAGAAAATTTTTTCATAGTAGATGTTTTAGTTGATCATATTGGAATCATGGGTATGAGGTGCGGATTCATAAAAAAAGGGAGGTGAGAATGAGTGTTTTTATTATGAAGTTGATTGTGAATATTTCAGGTATAAAGAGATTGTGTAGTACGCCTAGGAAGATAATGGTAGTTAGGGCATTTATTATAATAATATTTGTATATTCTGCTATGAAGAATAGGGCAAATGGTCCTGCAGCCTACTCAACGTTGAATCCTGAAACTAATTCTGATTCACCTTCTGTGAGGTCGAAGGGTGCTCGATTTGTTTCTGCTAATGTTGAGATGAATCATATTATTGCTAGTGGTCAGGAGGGGGCAATTAATCAGGAATATTCTTGAGTTATGATTAGTGTTATTAGTGTAAAAGATTCACTTACTAGGAGAATTGCTATGAGGATGATTGCAAGGGCTACTTCGTATAAGATTATCTGGGCTACTGCTCGAAGTGCACCGATTAGTGCGTATTTGGAGTTTGATGCTCAGCCTGATCAAAGAATTGAATATACAGCTAGGCTGGATGTAGCTAGAATAAATAGGATGCTTCAGTTTATGCTGAGGAGGGGGTGTGGTATGGGTATGGGGATTCATATAATAAGAGCAAGGAATAGGGCAAGCGTGGGGGCAATGATATAAAGTAAAGATGTGGATGTAAGAGGTTGGAGGGGTTCTTTGATAAATAATTTTATGGCATCTGCAAAAGGTTGGAGGAGGCCATAAGGCCCAATAATGTTAGGGCCTTTTCGGAGTTGTATATATCCTAGTACCTTGCATTCTGCTAACGTTAGGAAGGCTATAGCTAGAATTACTGGAATAATTAGGATTAATAAATTAATTATAAACATGTTGCTAAGAAGAGGAGTTGAACCTCTGATAATAAAGTTTTAAGTTTTATGCAATTACTGGACTCTGCCATCTTAACGAACCCTGCTTTTGAGTAGGGTTATTTATTAATTTACTAGATTAAGATTATTTCATCTATTAAATGGGGGACGCTTCGGGTAGAGGTGAATATCACATTGATTAGAGATGCTAACATTTTTCTTTCATTAATTGATAGAATGAGTAGAAAGAAAATCAGTAATGATATTAAGCATTACAATATTATGTGCTAATGAGATCAAACACAAGATATTAAACATGTGTATATGCAGGGAACAGTTACCATGGACCATATTTTGGGCCATTAAAAAAGTGTCAACTTACATAAAAGGATACAAGTCATACAAAGTATTAACTCTCACCACAATGGAATTAAATTAAAGTTAAATAACTGAAAGATATCTGAGGAGACAATGGATAGAAAGGGGAAAAATAACTTAACATCCTGGGGAAATTTAAATAACAAAGAGGTATTTTTAACCAGATTTGAAAATGTAAATGAAAAGTAGAAGTTTCTAGAAAAAAAAATTGTACTTTCAGAAATAGAATTACTATTTAAAGAAACTGAATCATTTCCTTGATGACTAGTGAGGTTGAACATTTCTTCATGTATCTGTTGGCCACTCATATGTCTTCTTTTGAGAAGTGTCTGTTCGTGTCTTTTGCCCACTTTGTAATGGGGTTGTTTGTTTTTTTCTTTTCAGCACCTTTGGAAATGCAAATTAAAACTACACTGAGATACCACTTAACTCCAGCCAGAATGGCCATTATCAATAACTCAAAAAATAACAGATGCTGGAGAGGATGTGGTAAAAAGGGAACACTTCTAGACTACTGGTGGGAGTGTAAACTAGTGCAATCTCTGTGGAAAGCAGTGTGGTGATTCCTAAAAGCTCTAAAAATCAACCTTCCATATGACCCCGCAATCCCCCTACTGGGAATATGCCCTGAAGAACTCAAATCACTCTATAAAAAAGATACATGCACACGTATGTTTATCGCAGCATTTTCACAATAGCAAGATCATAGAATCAACCATGCTGTCCATCAAAAGAGGACTGGATTAAAAAATGTGGTACATATACACAATGGAATATTACACAGTCATAAAAAATAACAAAATCATTAATTTCACAGCAACCTGGATGGAATTAGAGTTTATAATACTGAGTGATCTCTCACATAAACAAAGATCTGAGTATCACATGTTCTCACTCATAAGTGGACCTTGAACAACTACCGTAATACTATAAGAAAGGATTGACAGTTGCAGGAAACTATGGGAGGGGCAGGAAGGGGAAGGGAGGCGGGATTAGTGGTAGTCAATATCTGTCAGGGGATGGAGGGCACACCTCATCAACACAGGTACCTGCACAATTCATATTTGTATACTTAACCCTTAACTGTACCCCACAATTTTAAAATAAAAAATATGTATTATATAAAAAAGAATTAACCTAAAAAAAAGAAAGAAATTGAATCAGTATTTTAAAATCTCCTCCCAACAATGTCTAGAATTAAATGGGTTTGCAGTAAATTCTGCCAAGTATTTAAGTAACAATTAATTCCAAAAATACATAAATTATCCAAGCCTGTAAGAAAGAGAAAATGTTCTCTAACTCACTTTATAATTCTTGCACCAACGAGGCAAAGATAGTACATGAAAGCAAAGGTATGGATCAATAATACTAAATCCATTAATATTTATAAAAAGATATAATGACTAAGTTAACTCAGAAAAGCAAGCTTGGCTTAACGCTCCAACAAATCAAAGGAAAGGCGGAGGGAGAACCCTATAGTAATAGAAAGCAGATTTGCGGTTTGCTGATGCTGGGGTAAAGGTGAGTATTAACTGAAAGGGGACATGAGTAAACCTTCTGGGGTGATGGGAGATTTCCCAGTCATCCCAAATCTTGCTAGCCATTCTCCCATGGAATTATTTCAGCTCCACAACTCTTTGCTTTACCTCTCTAGACAGGATCTGTCTTCCCTGAAGGATACTTTTGCTTAGTATCTGGAACCGGATTATTTGGGCTCAGCTTATAGCTCTCTCATATTGACCAAATTAATTAAATTCTGGGTGCCTCTGTTTTTTCATCTGTAAAATAGAAATAATAATGATATTTGCTTCGAGATTGTGATGAGGATTACATAACTCCATGGCCAGTGCTTAGAACAATGCCTGGCACACAGTAAGCTATATGTGGACTTCAGTTACCATCACTACAATCAGCACATTGATTAAGTTTACTCTATTAACTTCAAACATTTTAATATGATTTCTTTTCACTCTGGAGACAGTCTCCCTTAAAAGTGAAGAACTGTATAACAACTATTTTTGGTCTATTATGAATTTGGATTTTGAAAATGCAAACATATAACCTAGAATAATTGATTGGAGCTTTGTTTTCATGAGTTTTACTTCTCTCTCTGCTCCCTTCGTTCTTAATTTTTCTATTATTGTTTGGTGCAAGTATGATAAAAATTATCCACATCTGTTATTTATCTTTCTGTCCTGGGGCAAGGCAAATGTGTATAGTTCCCCTCAAGATAACAGGAACCATATGGAGCCTATGGAATTATATGTATTATCAGTTTACAAATTTGGACTTTGCCAAAGATTGTCCACAAGCAGTGCAGGGTTCTTGGGTGCAAGAGTTTGCACTGGGATGTTTATATTCAGCAAACACATTGGTGTGAAACATGTTTGCAGCTGGTGGCTTGTCAGAAAGAACTTTACTGTGGTTCCCTGTGGTTCTCAAACTTTGCTGCATATTAGAATCACATCAGAGGCTTTGAAAAAAATATCAGCGCTCAGGCCACACTCCATATCAATTAAATTAGAATCTTGAGTAGAATTAGTGGCAACAGTATATTTGTTTATTAAATTCTCCAGGTCAATCCATTGTGCAGACAAGCTTGAGAACCACAAAGCGCTTTAGAAAAAGAAGAGTTTGCATAACTTGACAACTGTAAGAAAAATGCTTAGGGACCAAAACACACCCTCATATGAGACCACTTTTTGTCATCCCAATGAGATTATTCACAAGTTTGGGTAAAAATTTCATCCTACTCAAATCCCAGGCAGTCCTGAAGTACTATGACTCAGGAATATTAAAGACAGCAAGCACTGATTTGACTAGACCCACAGTATTTAATCTTGTTCTATTGAGAAAGACGCACACACACACACACACACACACACACACACACACACACACACACACCACAGAGAGAAAGAGAGAGAGAGAGAGAGAGAGAGAGAGAGAGAGAGAGAGAGAGAGAAGAAACTCAATCCATTCATCTAATTTTCAAGTCAATTGCTATTCATTCAACAAGTTACATCCTGGACTTAATGCAAACTCTGTATCTGTTACCCTTAATCACATACAGTTGGTCTTCAAACAGAGACCAGAAGGTGACACACTAGGTAAGTTCCAGACACCAGCTGGCTCCAATTCAGTGTCCTGGAAAGAGTCATGCAGAATAATGGGTCACTTTTCAGAGAATGGCCCACTGAACTCCACTCTGAAGACAATTTGCTTTGATCTCGGCTAGACGTTTTCACTCTCATGGAAATCTCTTTGTCCTGTAGTTCCCTGAAATGGCCTCAGTACCTTTCCAACTCTTTCCCAAGTGGTCTGATTGCTGCAGGAAAACAACAAGGCATTGAATCCACTATCAAGAGCTGTGTTGCCATCAAGAGTTGGATCCTTCATCTTACTTTTTTAAACAGAGATAATATTTCAAATAATAATTGCCCTTTGCATGTGAAGTTGCTTTGCTTCATAGAACCTGTTTCTGACGCTTTAGGTTAGTGATTTTAGTGATTGCAGTGTAAAAAAAAAAGGGATTATTCAATAGCGAACTGAGACTCTTTCTAGTTCTTAAATCTAAGATCATCTGAATTTGAGCATCTAGAGGTGGCAATGTAGTTGAAATCAGACAGACAAAACTTCGATTTCACTACTTAAAAGGGCAGATCACCCCCAAAACTGTAATTATTTTTTGGAAGGCAGGCCCCCTGGAACATAGACTTCCTCCACAAGGTCAATGCTCTAATAACCCATCAGCACCAGTGTAGCAGCTAGTGCTACTGTGAGAAACTTCATTCAGCTTCAGTGAATTTTTCTCTGGAGATTCTTGTAGCGTGTTTGCCCACTGCATAATGGGTGATTTACGAGTGTATCTTCTCATATGATGCTGAATGTTCAGCAGTTTTTGACCCCCAAATGGCATGATCCCCGTGCCCACCCTCCTCCCTATTCACCCGATATCACCCCAAGTGACTTGTTTCTTTTTGGTTTCCCTGGATGAAAAAAGCCCTCAAAAAGAAATGTTTTGCCACTGTAGAAGAGAGAAAACAAAAAATGGCGCCCTCAAAGGCATCAATATTGATGAGTTAAAAAATCGTTTGGAGCGTTGGAAAAAGTGTTTCCAGCCGGGCTCGGTGGCTCAGCCTGGAATCCCGCGCCTTTGGGAGGCTGAGGTGAGGGGATGGCCTGAGGCCGCGGGTTCGAGACCCGCCTGGGCAGCGAGACCTCATCTCTACAATAAATCGAAAAATCAGCCGGGCGTGGTAGCGCGTGCCTGTGATTCCGGCTGCTCGGAAGGCTGAGGCGGGAGGATGGCCGGAGCCCGCAGGTCGAGGCTGCGGTGGCCGGGAGCGGCCCCTGCACTCCAGTCTGGGCGACCGAGTGAGACTCCGACTCAAAAAAAAAAAAAGTGTTTCCATAGGTGTATTGCATTGAACAGAAAGGACTTTTGGAAGCGACTGAAGTTTACACATGTAAGAATCAAAATTCAGTTTTTAATAAATAAATTCCAGGTTTGGGGGAGGGTCTCACCTTGTATCTTGGGTAAGCTAATTTTTTTTCTGGGCCTCTATTCCTACACCTATAAAAAGGAACTGGTTATTGTACTTGCCTCTTGAGTTTGGAAAGTCAGGTAAGTGGAAGCATGGGTTCTAGAATCAGGTTGCATGGCTTGAACTACAGCCCTAGAAGACTTAGCTCTATCCCTCTGAGCAAGGGACTCAACATCCCTACACTTCGTTTTCTTTTTTTGTAAAATGGAAACTTTACAATGAATAGTTTAACAGGCAGTCGCGTGGTCAAGTGAGTGTGTTCTAAATTTAGCCCGGAAGCTGTGCTAAATAACAAACCTTTAAAAAGAAAAACACCCCAAAATAAAAATTACTGTAATCTTCCCCATGTCGTCAGTATAAAATGAGATCTCATAAAGGAACTACAGACAATAGAGATGTACACACTGTCATCAGCCTTGTCCCTGCCTCCCCCAACCCTAGCCTTATTTCTGGGGTGTCTCCTCGCTGCCATGTCTTCCTAACATCGAAGACCAAACCTGTGGGCTCCCTGAAGACAAAGAAAAGTGGCTTATTTTTCGCTCTGCAGCAACTAATGCCATTCCTGGTGCTCAATAAGTACTAAGGGAATTAATAAACGATTGAATACAAATGTTTGTGAATGATGTGATAAATTGGAAAGGGATGAGAAGGGGACGGTTACAGAAAGAAGCCTCAGGGAAGGCATTTGAAATTATTGGCATAGAAGGAGGAAGGGAAAAAATCAATGGATAATAACTAAAGTTTTTAAGGGGCATGGTGCAAATAAATTAAGCTTCCCTTTCTACTAATCTGTCTAATGGGATAAATAACTGTGTTTACTAAACTAAGATGATCCCCATACTTTGCCAGCAATGTGGACTCAGGTGACGTTTTGAAGGTGATCACAGCTGCCCTTCATGATGTCAACAGAGAAGCCTAAATGCTCACCTTGTATATTGTGACAGAGTAATACACATCTGGGTAAAAGTAAAGACAATCTTTGTGGGTTCTAAGTGACACACCTATCCTTCATCTTCAGGTCCCCTTTGAACTGTCACAATAATGCAAAATCAGAGAAAAATACCTGCTCAAGAAACTATTTATGGATGTCACACATAAGCTAGGAATCTTGAGGAACTTCTGTGAGATGTTGTGAAAATGAATCAGGTTGAGAAAAAGTCTGCCAGACCATAATTCACTGCATGAGATGATGTCATCTCCCAGCAGAATCTCACCCAGCTCTAAGATTCAGCAGAGGCCAACCCATGACAACCCATTTGCAGAAGAAGTTTCATCCTGTCAGGAAGTAAAGTCCCCTTGCAGTAAAAACCCCATGAACATACTTGCCCCCACTTATCCCGATGTCTGAAAATAGGGTCAGGCAGTGACCAGGGAACTCAAAGAGATAATTAAGTCCAGGGGCAGTGGGAGTCTCAGTATCAGCAGAGAAACCAGTGAGAAACAGGGAGAAGGAACTCTGCAACTGAGATCACACTGTCTCTAGCTTTGACTCCGTCTTTCTTTTTTTCTGTTTTCTGAAACACTGTATTAGCAGAATAAAATTACAGGAAATCTATTTTCCTTTCTCTCTTTGCCTAATTCACTCAATGTCTAAGAAAATCTTCCTTAGCTTTTCAAAGAAATAAAATATAAATTTCCACTGTAGGAACAAGCAAATGAACACACATTGCCAGCATTATTTAAAGGCACCGAAATTTAAAATGTCTTTTAAAGGTTTTAGGGAATCAGAAACAAGACCCTCTCAAGAAACAGAATTGTTATGTGAAACATGTCTAGTAATAAACTGAAGAAAGTCTGGAATTCATATTCTTGATAGGATTTAGGAAACTATTAAATAGGCAGTTAGAAGAAGGAAAAATGCAACTTGAGATAAGAATGTAATTGTGTAATTTTAAACCCCAATGATGACAGGAAGAAGCTGAGAACATATTGTAGCAAAGAAAAACAGTAATGCCCAAGTTCACTTCCAGAAAAAAAAAATACATGTCATATTTGTTTTTCTTTGTGTGAAAAATCTGTGGAAGATTACACAAAATACATTAAAAGTCATTAAATTTGTTGGTAGTGATGATGGTAATGGGATGATAAGTGTGATGGGGAGGAAACTTCTGCCTAAGAAATAAACTTCTGTAAGAGAACTTTGTAGTCTAGTCTCTGTTGCTATGAGTTTGGTTTTTAAACTTTGCTGATATAAGTAGTATCATATAGTATTTGCTCTTCTGTGTCTGGCTTACTTTGTTTGGCATGATGTCTTCCAGCTTCATCCATATTGTAGCAAATAACAGGATTTCCTTATTTTATAAGCATTAAAACGACTCCCCTTTCCCCTTTTTAAGGCTAAATAATATTCCATTGTATGTGTATATCATGTTTTCTTTTTCCATTTATCTGTCATGGACATTTAAGTTATTTTCATGTCTTTGTTATTGTAAATAATGCTGGAATGAATGTAAAAGTGTAGGTATCTCTTTGATAATTTGGTTTCGATATGGGGAGAGGGATATACCCAGAAGTGGGATTGGTGGATCATATGGTAGTTCTCTTTTTAATTCACTGAGGAACATCTATGCAGTTTATATTTATATTTCCACCAAAAGTGTACAAGGACTTCCTTTTCTTCATATTGTAGCCAACTCTTGTTATCTTCTTCTTAATATATATAATAGCCAATCCAAGAGGTGTGAGGTAATATTTCATTGTGGTTTTAATCTGCATTTTTCTTATGATTAGTGATATTGAGCACTTTTTCACATACCTGTTCACTATTTGTTTGTTGTCTTTGGAGAAGTGCCTATTCAGATCTCTTGCCCATTTAAAAAATCAGGCTGTTTTTCTGCTATTGAGTTGTAGGACTATTTTGCATATTTTGAATATTAGCTTTTTATCAGATGTATGATTAGCAAATATCTTCTTTTATTCTACAGATTACCTTTTATTTTGTCAGTTGCTTCCCTTGCTGTGAAGAAGCTTTTTAGTGTAATGTACTTCCATTGTCTGTTCTTGCTTTTGTTGCCTGTGTTTTGGTTTCATATTCAAGAAACTATTAGCAAGGCCAATATCAAGAAACCAGAAACTTGTATTTATTTAACTTTTCAATGACAAAGTAAATGTGTTACATATAAAAAAAAATAAAAACCATGACAATTCTATTTTGAAACATTCAAGAAATAGCAGAAGAAAAGATAATTCTTTAAAGTGACTTTGGAAGAGAATAAATACAAGCAGTATATGGGATACTGCCATATATTTTTCAAAAGCCTTTAGCTTTTGATCTGTAAAATTATGCATGTGCATTTTTATATCAAAAAGAAAAAGTGAAATACCTTCTCCAAGAAATCAGAAGGGAAAAAAATGACAAATATAATGAGAAAAAGACCTGTAGATATTACCAGAAGGAAGAGGGGGAGAAAAAAAAAAACTGAGGAAGAGAAAATAATCAAAGATGTGATAGAAGATAAGTTTATTGAACTGAAGAAGTATTTGTGTTATTAGAGCAAATGAGCTCACTGAATATAAGGCAAAATCAATAAACAAAGACAGCTATGGAGACAAATCTTATGAAAACATTTGCATTTCAGAAAGGATATCAAGCTGGCAAAAGATTCTTCTCCACAATAATAAATTATAGTTGCTGTTTTTTCCTTTTTCAATATTTAGCACCAGCAATATCTTAATGGCCAGCATTTATAACCATGATAACCATCCAGGTACTATGTTTAAGGTTTGCATGTGATTTTCATTGAATATTCAAAACAATGTCATGAGATGGGAATTCTGAGTATCAAAAATGTTAAACAACTTACCCAAAAAATCAAATCCAAGAGCTGAACTGACACATTCTGTCTAGAGGGTCAATATTCCTAATCACTGGATCTTATATAAAAAGAAAATAAGGTAAAAGTTCTCAAACCAGCTGGCACATTAGAATCTCCTAGAAGGCTCTTAAAACTACTGATGCCCAAGTTTCACTCACAGAGAGTCTGGCTTAATTAGTTTGAAGAAAGGGACTGGATATTATATTTATCCAATAACATTGGATTCTAATGTGAAGCCAGATTTGACAGCCACTATATCAGAGCGATATTTGGATAGTTTTGAGGATTAAAAAAAAAATGTGTCAGCCGGGCTCGGTGGCTCAGCCTGTAATCCCGCGCCTTTGAGAGGCTGAGGTGAGTGGATTGCCTGAGCCCGCGGGTTTGAGTCCCGCCTGGGCAGCGAGACCTCATCTCTACAATAAATCAAAAAATCAGCCGGGCGTGGTAGCGCGCGCCTGTAGTCCCGGCTACTTGGAAGGCTGAGGCAGAAGGATCGCCGGAGCCCAGCAGGTCGAGGTTGCGGAGGCCGGGAGCGGCCACTGCACTCCAGTCTGGGTGACAGAGTGAGACTCCAACTCAAAAAAAAAAAAAATGTGTCCTAATTAAACCCAGGACTAAGGTAATGTGAATAAGGCTTTTAGCTGTGAAAATTTAGGAAATATCAGAAAACTCAGTAATCAAGAGAAACAATACTTAGTGCAAAATTTTAAAACAATAACGAATACATTACCATCCATGCTGGAAACAATATAAAAATTTTTAGGGTGGGGGTATCTGATTCTGCACTTGTGCAACTCATTTCACCCTAATCTTGTCCTGCAGTTTCTGTTTTTTATCTAAAATTTTTATATTTTGCCCACCATGTATTTTTTAAAATACTGCAATAGGCTGGGTTCAGTGGCTCAGCCTGTAATCCCAGCACTTTGGGAGGCCGAGGTGAGTGAATTGCCTGAGCCGGCGGGTTCGAGACCAGCCCAGGTAACGTGGCAAGACCTCATCTCTACAATGAAACATAAAAATTAGCCAGGCGTAGTAGCGCGTGCCTGCAGTTCCAGCTACTTGAAAGGCTGAGGCAGAAGGATCGCTGGAGCCCAGCAGGTCGAGGCTGCGGTGGTCGGGAGCGGCCACTGCACTCCAGTCTGGGTGAGAGAGTGAGACTCCAACTCAAAAAAAAAAAATTCTGCCATAAAATATTATGTCTCTTTATTTCTGAGGCTTTTAGTTTAGCTGGGTAGGGGACAAGGACATCCACTCCATCTTTCTGGGTGTTCTAAAAGTTTTGTATCTAACCAAGCCTAATAATTATTGTTAATGGGGACGCTAAGCATAATACAAATATCAACAATAAGTCTTGAAATAGAAGACATGTCATGTAAAAAAAAAAACCAACCCTGATAACCTATATCTAAAATTCGAACTAATATCAATAAAAATGAGAAAGAAGTTTAGGGAGAGAAGGATTAAAAGCAAATAAAATTTATTACCTTTCAGAGATGAAATGAAGAAATTCTATTTTGTCCTTTACAGAGTTTTTTTTTTTTTTAGGAGAAATTCACATAATATAAAATTAATTATTTCATAGTGAAAAATTCAGTGATATTTTGTACATTTACAGTGTCATGCAATCACCACTTCTATTTTGTTCCAAAACACTTTCAAATCCTACATCCACTAAGCAATTACAATTTCCCCCCTTCTCCCAGCCCCTGGGAACCACCACTGTGAAATCTATCTCCATGGATTTAACTTCTATTGGACATTTCACATAAAGGAAATTATACCATACCTTTTGTGTCTGGCTTCCTTTACTTAGCATAATGTTTTCAAGTTTCATCCATGTTGCAGCACATATCAGTACATTATTATTTTATGACCAAGCAATATTCCATTGTATATATAATCACATTTTGTTTATTCATTCATCCATTGATGGAAAATTAGGCTGTTTTTACCTTTTGGGTATTGTGAATAGTGCTGTTATGAACAAGTGTGTATATGTGTATTTGTTTGGGTCTCTTTTTTCAAGCTCTTAGGAGAAAACATAAGGATCTGGATTTAACAACAGATTCTTAGATATGACACCAATAGCACAAGCAAAAAAAGAAAACGAGACAATCAAAATAACTTTTATGTTTCAAAGGACATTATCAAGGAAATAAAAAGACAACCTACAGAATGGGAGAAAATATTTGCAAAGTATGTATTTGATAAGGGTCTAGTATCCAGAATATATTAAGAAAGAACACTTACAATTTTACAACGAAAAGGCAACACAGTTTTTAAAATGGCAAATGACTTGAATAGACATTTCTCCAAATAAAATATACAAACAGCCAATGAGAACTTGAAAATATGCTAAGCATCATTAGCTGTTAAGGAAATGCAAATCAAAATGCAAATGTAAATGCAAATCAAAACAATGAGGTACCATGTCACACTATTTGGATGGCTACTATCCAAAAGGTGAGAAATAGCATGTGTTAGTGAACATGTGGAGAAACTGGAATGCTTATGTATTGCTGGTAGAAATGGAAAATGATTCATCCTCTGTGGAAAACAGTTTGGCAGTTCCTCAAAAAATTAAACACATTACTTTTGTATCATAGCAACATCCTGTTCAAGGCACTGTTTCTGTATTAGGTATGGTCAGCTAAGTTGCAGAGAGAGGAGGCTGCTGTGTTAATACAGTTGAAAAAGCATGGTGGCTTAGACTAGCATTTTAGCAACAGAAATGACAGGACGGGGTCAGATTCCAGATCGAACTTAGAGGTAGAATTAAACAGGACAGACTAATGCATTGGATATGAAGGACCCGGGAAATTGATAAATTTGGTCTGAATAACTGGGTGATTCAAGGCAGGAAGGGGATTTTCTGAAATGGAAACATTTGACATTTGACCTGAATGAGATATAAAAGATGAAAAGATCCCAACCAAGGAAATATTTAGGAAAATAAAATATGAAAAAAAGAGAAGCAATAAGTGCAGTGACCCAAAGAATAAAATAAGCTTGACTTACCTGTGGAAGAGGAATAAAGTCAATGTGGTTAGGTTGAGAATTAGGGGTTTTTATCACGGAAAAAAAGATCACTTTAATTTACCATCATTAAAACTATCAGGGCTTCATCAATGTACTTATATGCCTAAAACTTTAAATTATTTTCTGAGGCTTCCAGCAGTCTGAAATCATTTGGGATTCAGTTTTCATGTCCTCAAATAAGGCAGGCAAACACTTTTTAAGAAGCCCCCCCCCAAAAAAATTAAACTTAAGACCTCATCTACTAGAAACAGAATCTTCACTAAGTTATTTTTTCAAGTAATTAAAATTTGATAATATAAAGAATTAACATTTGAATTCAAAAGTCAGCAAGCTCTTAACTTACTTTACTTCTTATATTTCAGTGTTGTCCAGACCTTAACTGGGTTCAAATACCTAATTGTTGAACTAAGTCTTGGAATTGTGGAGTAAAACCCTGCAGAATAAATGGAGTGCTAAAAATGACGGACCTCATGCTGTAGAACAAGGTGGGGGCTGGACGAGGAGGGTCTTATAGGCCATATCTGGCTATGGAGGCACCTAATTGGCACAAATGCAGCCACTAAATCTTTGCGGCACATATTCTGCTGTGTCAGTGCAGACACTGCTTAAGTAGATCTCTACTACCCTGAGTTATTTTTGGCATGAACGCCTACTTTCACATGCTAGACAAATATATTCAGATTTCTTCTCTTCTCTTGGAGTATAATGTTTCCTGGTTTAATGTAGACAATCACAATATTTTGTATTCATAGAAAACCTTTTATGCATGAGATTTCAAGTATGTACTTTGGCAGAATAAACAGCCCTAAGACTTTGCCCAGGTCCCGGAAGACTCAATTGCATTAGAACTTGAAGTTTTCCTGGGGCCCTGGGCCAGTACTGATACCATTCTGCTTCTGTTCTCCCCACCCCTTCATACTGGATAGTAGGCTAAAGAATGACACACCACACTTTCCTTTTCTGAGAAGTTTTTCTCCACAAAGTCGAGCTTCTGTAGAGGGTCACGTCGTGCTTAAAGCCCTTTCTTGTTTTTTCTTCCACCTCCTCCACTCCAACTCCTATCCCTTGCCCTATCACCTCCAGCAGAATTAGTTCATTCTTCCTCTTCAAGCTCCATTTTACCCGGTTCCCTTCTCTACCCTGTTCACATCTCTACCATGGCATGGTTGTTCGGTTTATGAGCTTTGCGATTAGGAAGACATGCATGTGAATTCTAGCTTCTCCATGAAATAGTTGTATGCATTTGAGTCTCAGATGCTCACCTCTAAAACAAAAATAACAATTAGACTGATCACAAAGAATTGTTATAAAGATCATGAGAGGCAGTGTATGCAAAGTACTTAGGACAGTACTTGGGCTTGAGAGGTACTTAATCATTGGCAGCCATTGTGGTAGTAATACTAGTAGAGTACTGATTTCATCATTATTGTTATCACTACTATTTGGGTAATTGCAATAACTATTTATCTATACAGTTGGCCTCCTATATTTCTGGGTTTCACATCTGTAGATTCAGCCAAATTCAGATAAAAAGTATTCAGGAAAAAAGCTGTGGCTATCCTGAACATGTGCAGAGTATTTTTCTTGTCATGATTTCCTAAAAATATATAGCATAATGGCTATTCACATTGCATTAGGTATTACAAGTAATCTGAAAATGATTTAAAGTATACAAAAGGATGTGCATAGGTTAAATGTAAACACTATTTGATATAAGGGACTGGAATATCCACAGATTTTAGTATCCACAGGAGATCCTGAAACCAATCCCCATGTATATCAAGGGACCACTGTATTTACTCACATGTCTGTCTCTACTGGATTGTCTCTAAGCCCTGTAATGACAGGGTCCTAACTTATTTGACTTTGTTTTCCCAGCACCTAGCATAGGACCTTAATAAATGTTGGCTGGATTTATGAATGAAGTATATTTGCTCACAGTTAGAATGTTCAGTTTTTTTCTTCAACTTTCTAGACAACTTGTAATCTGCAAATAATAAACAAATGACAGTTTAGACTCAGTTACAACCTCCTTTTCCTGCTAGGTGTTTATCCAGTCGGAAACACTGACAAACTTGAAATTCAGCTCAGGCCAATAAAATCAGTCAACTAGGCTCACAGTCAAGAGAGGAGAAAGGAATACCTTGGTAAACCATGAGTAAAATCACCCAATCCTCAGTAATGAGAACTGTTTATTACTGTTTCTTTTTTTCTGAGTTGCAACATCTTCAAGATCTATTAATTTTACAGTATTATTTGTACCGATTGATAAGATCTCCTCTGATGAGTTTTAACTACCCTGAGCAGGTATAAATCAGTGTTTGAACTTCCAATGTAACATCTTTTTTGCATGCTTAAAGGCAGTTTCTATCTGACAAGGACATTACTGCTTCCATAGAGCATCTCTACAGGACATTAACAAATGTAAGCAACATGCTTGCCAAATGTCCACTAAATGGCAAGCAGTTGCTAGGTGCTTTAGAGATGTTATTTCTAATTTTTTGAACAGTTCTGAGAAGCAAACATTAGAATCAGGCAGTAATGTTTTTGGTTGCAGGTAAGATAATATTTTAGATAATTAACTTAAATATTAATTATCTAATAGGACAGGAAATATAAAGATGACTCATTCCAAGTTCATTATTTGGCCAAAAGTGGTTATTATGCATGCTCACCCTGGAGCACTCATTGGTAAAGGAGAATGAAACTCTTATCATTACATTAGATTAACCAGAATTTGTCTGCTAGACCTGGATTTTCCCACAGGATGAGAAATCTCTGCTAACTACCTGGACCCAAAATCGAACTCCTGTTTGCAGAGGAAAAGGTACTAAGTGGTTGTTTGCTTGGAAATGGAATACATCAGCAGGGCGTGGTGGCTCAAGCCTGAAATCTTAGTACTTTAATAGGCTGAAGCGAGAGGATTGCCTGAGTCCAGGGATTCGAGACCAGCCCAGGCAGCTTGGTAAGACCTCGTCTCTACAATCAGTCAAAAAATTAGCCAGGTATGGTGACACACACCTGTAGTTCCAGCTACTTGGAAGGCTGAGGCGGAAGGATTGCCTGAGCCCAGCAGGTAGAGGCTGTGGTGGCTGTGAGCATGCCACTGATCTCCAGCCTTGGTGACAAAGTGAGACTCCAATTCAAAAAAAAAAAAAATAGAAAGAAATACATCACAATTATTAAAAATTTGTAGATAAGAAAATAGCGGCACAGAAAAGTTAAACAATATCTTCAGCACTACGCAACTCCTAAGTGGAATGCAACATTTCAATCTCCAATGGCACCACCAAATTAAGCAGTTCTTAAAATATCTGAAGCTTGCAAAAAAAAAAAGGGGAAAGCTTTAGGTTCAGGGCTTTGCTGAAGATGCCAACAAGTAGAAGAAGAATAAAGATAAAAGGAAAAGTTTTTTTTTAGATGCCTACTATAAGCCAATCACTATGCCATTTACATTGTCTCAATAAGAATTAGAATCACTGATTTTAGAGACGGACTCAGAGAGGTTAGGTGACTAGCCCAAGGTCACGGTCTGTTAATGTGGTACAGTGATTGAATACCAGATATTCTCATTCCATAGCCCACAGACTTTTCATGAGATTGCTCTGTCCTTTTGTGTAAGCACACAAAACGGGGTTTGTGGTATCAAAAACTTATACCATGTGCTGAAAAGACCAAAACTGAACCAAAGAACTACTGAAAGAAGAGAGGTAGAGAGTACATGGCTGCCCAAGAATCCCTTTATTCCTCTACTTGCCTGATGTTATGTCTTCAGATTGGATTGATTTTCCTGCTGCCCGTTGAATCGTTTCCTCAGAAACAACTCTACTTCTGACATCCTCCCATAAACCTGTCACGATCCAAATACTTATTTACAAGCAGTCATATGTTTACAGCCACCTTGGTGATCTAAATTAGTGATCCCCAACCTTTTTGGCATCAGGGACCAGTTTCATGGAAGACAATTTTCCAAGGCTGGGAGGCAGGGGTGGGATGGTTTCCAAGATGCTTTAAGCTCATTACATTTGTGCAGACCAGCGATGACATTAGATTCTCATGAGGAGCAGGCAACCTAGGTCCCTCATATGTGCAGTTCACAGTAGGGTACTCTCTCTTATGATAGAGTTTACACTGCTGCTGATCTGACAGGAGATGCAGCTCAGGCGGTAATGCGAGCGATTGGGGCGTAGCTATAAACACAGATGAAGCTCTGTTTGCTCACCTGCTGGTCACCTCCTTCTGTGTGGCCTAGTTCCTAACAGGCCATGGACTGGTACCAGTCTGTGGCACGGGGATTGGGGACCCCTGATTAATCGCCTAGGTTGTATGGCAACCCTCATCTTCTATCTTGACAGTCTGCCTCCAAGATGAAGTGTGGGTTTCAGAGTGGAAATTAATTTTGAGCAGAGGTATGTTAATAATTACTACTGGAAAGCTTTTACTTCCATATCTAATCCTGTGTGTGGAAGTTCTCGGCAATGAAAGACAATGAGTGATAAGAAGTTCAAAAGAGAAGCCGGGCTCAGTGGCTCAGCCTGTAATCCCGTACCTGTGGGAGGCTGAGGTGAGTGAATTGCCTGAGGCTGAGGGTTCGAGACCCGCCTGGGCAGTGAGACCTCATCTCTACAATAAATCAAAAAATCAGCCGGGCATGGTAGCGCATGCCTGTAATTCCGGCTACTTGGAAGGCTGAGGCGGAAGGATCACTGGAGCCCAGCAGGTCGAGGCTGCGGTGGCCGGGAGCGGCCACTGCACTCCAGTCTGGGTGACCGAGTGAGACGCCAACTCAAAAAAAAAAAGAAGTTCAAAAGAGCAAACATTCACGTATCTTTCTAGAAGTTTCTACTGGGAGCAAGAAAGAGGCTTTGTGGGTAAGTAAAATTTCAGAGGCAGGCAACCTTGGTTTAGAATGACAGCTTTGCCATGCACTGACCTAAGATTTTCAACCTATTTAATGTCTCTGTGCCTCTTATTTGTAAAAACAAAATGACAAAATTGACCCATTGAGTGTTTGAGCTCAGCCCGTTGCTTGGTATCCAGCAGGTGCAGGCTATACCACCATTCTTCCCTTCGGCTCCCTCCTTAATGGGCACATTTCCATCCATTTGGATCAGGACTGACAGGCTGCTGGTTCCACGCCTGGGCCTCTAACGCCCAGCCTTAGAGTGCAGTAAAGCAGTGGAACCTGAAGGCGGCTTTCACATTTGGTAGTCATCAGATAGAAGCCCAGATGTCATAGGTCAGACTCCAACGTTACGGCTAAGGGAAGCCAGTTGCCTAGAAGTGAAACGATTGTCTGGCAATTAAGCAAATGTATAGATATTTCGAAAACTCCTGGGGTCCTTGGATGGGGGGAAAGGGGATGTAAGAGTAGGGGTGTATATTTTATCAGAAGCTCAGATAAATCCAGATCCAACTGGAATCACTGCTCGGGGACGTAAAAAGACAATGAAACAAGGAAAAGGCATTTAAAAATATTTTTCAGGGCTTTTCCAGTTGGAACAGCAGACACCCCGACTCTGTGATCCCTTTCTCCATTTTCTCAGGCTATCCCTGGGCTCAGAGCAAGAATCGTCCCCTCTCACTTGTTTTTATCCGCAACCACCAAAAGAAGCAATTGCGAGACTTTGTTTTTTTCACTGACTTGGATGGTGTTTCACTCTCTAATCCAGAAAGCAGATGTCTGGGGACCGAGCCTTGGAAGTAAATGCCATT
Source organism: Carlito syrichta (assembly GCF_000164805.1). Classification (NCBI taxonomy): domain Eukaryota; kingdom Metazoa; phylum Chordata; class Mammalia; order Primates; family Tarsiidae; genus Carlito; species Carlito syrichta. The sequence continues at coordinate 99,435 of NW_007246008.1, forward strand.
TATTTATTTATTTATTTCTGCAGAAAGTTTTGCACAGTTTAAATATGTGACCCTAACTCGTGAATATTCCATGAGGTCTCATGTTGGCTTTGTTTTTTTTTTCTCCTTTCTCCTTTGCATAGATGTCCAACTTAATAGAGAATGGCTGGATACTGTAACTTTTTTTGGCACAAATAGCAAAAAAAAAAAAAGAGGGAAAGTTCTTTTCCAGGACCAAATTGTTTGTACTCTTTGTCTTGGTGGTGCCACCTGACCCCCCTGGGAAGGGTAGGGTTTCTCCACATCCATCACGCTTACAGAGGCCCATGTCAAGAGCCCAGCCGGGCCTCCACCTCACCCATCTATGGCTGATTATTCGCCGCATTGTGTCCTGAAGACACACAGGCTGCCACGGAAAAGGTGCGTTCCTGCCTAGCCGCTCGGGACACTGACCCTTTTGTGAGCCGATGTACCTCTCTTGTTCCCCTATCTATAACCTCCCATCACTATGCAGAGCCGTTTCAAGTGTGAGTTTGCAAAAGTATCACTTTTTTGAAAAATTTGGCCCATAACCATTGGCATCCAGATAGGAGTAAAAAGATATGTCTGCAATAAAGCCAAACAACATAATTAACGCATCAGGATTGGACAGTGCCTTTTGCAATACCAGCTCGTGTTGCAGCTGATGTCAGAGCTTACAAGTTGTTGATTTATCAAAAGGGCACAGGGATTTCTCTAAACCCTGCACATATGAAAATGTTATGGGATCATTTGACTTTTTGTTTGAGTGCACATCACCTGCCATCTTGAAAATGTTCCAGCTTGATTCACGTGCTTTTGAAAATTCTCTCCTTATCTGTTGAAGTTGAATTTAGACACATTCTTAAGAGGGTAGAGATTTGGCCGATCAGAATTGGAGTCATTAAGCAGGCCTGGAAATTCCCTAACAGGTACCAATGCCAGGATTTCTTGGTGCTGCTTAGGTTAAGAATTTGGAAGGACTGGGGGGGATAGATCAAACTATTTTACCTCTGACATTTGTTTTTCTGAAATTAATGAAGGTATTCTTTGTAATTACACTCGACAAAACATTGAAACTAACTCAATTGCCTTTTAGTACTTTACCCTAACTAAGTCAGTTCTGCAATTTAGATTGTATCTAGGCAATGTCCCACGGATTGCAAACTCGGTTGCCTGTAGGGCCACATAATAGAGTGTACTAAGAGGATGCGTTGCTCGATCCTTCTGCAAGCCAAGGGCTGCTTACCTATATACATTCCAGGGTCCTTCATCACAGTCCACACTCATTGGAGGTTGATTCAATGAGCAGTTCTTTGTTTCTTATGGCTGCTACAACAAATTACCACAACCTGAGTGACTTAAAACAACACGAATGTGTTACCTGACAGTTCTGCAGGTTGGAATTGCGACAAGGTTTTCACTGGGCTAAAATTAAGGGGTGGGCCTAGCTTCGTTCCTTTCTGGAGGCTCTAGGGGAGTATCTGTTTTCTCACCTTTCCCAGCTTCTTGAGGCTGCCCCATTCCTTTGCTCTTGGCCCCTGCCTCCGTGCTTAAAACCAGCAATGGCAGGTGAAGTCCTCAAGTGACATCAATCTCCCTTGCTTCCATCATTATATCTCCTCTAACTCTGTCTTTTTTTTTCTGCCTGCCCCTTCCACTTTGAAGGCTGCCTCTGATGACACTGGACCCACCTGAATGGCCTCCCTATTTTAAAGTCAGTTGATTATCAACCTTAATGTCCCTTTGCCACGGAGCCTAACACAGTCACAGGTTCCAGAGATCAAGATGCAGGCATCTGGGTGGGGTCCTGATTCTACTTTCCACACAGAGGAAGGTCTGCTGAGATGTGGATGGAAGAAGCTGAGACTGAAACTTTAAAGTAAGACTAATGAGCCACCGGCTTTTAACCTGAAAGAAATCCATTTTTCCATTGACTTTTTGAAAAACCCTCTCACAAATGGCAGCAAACTCCTGGTGACGTTGTTGCTTACTTAATGTGAGTGCTATAGAGGGCCTTTGAGTCTTGTCATCATTTCTCCTCTTGTTGAGTTTGAGAACCACTGGCTGCCTCAGAGTCTCAAGCCAGAGCCCAAACAGCCATAAATGAGGCAAGGAGACCACCAAAGGATGGACACAGAAAAAAGTGTTCTCTATGTTTGCTTAAAGTGCCTGGTTCTCCAGAATGTGTAAAATGGTCTCATCGTGCATGATTTCTGTACGTCATATGACATTTCGACACAAGAGTCAATGTTGCATTTGAACTACAGAAAGTTTTCTCCAACAGTACTCCTTTTCTCCAATCTTTGGAGGCTCATATTGTCCTCACAAATTAGCCACTCATTAGCTCCTGTGCGTGAAAAAGACAAAAAGATTCAGGTAGCAACTGCCATTCGCTGTCTACCCACTTAAAAATCTCTGAGTCCGAGGACTTGGTTTGTGTCTTTTCTTTGTGGTTTTGTTTATTTGTTTGTTTATTTTGATTTGGAGTCTCTGTTATCCAGGCTGGAGTGCAGTGATCCTTCTGCCCCAGTCTTCTGAGTAACTGGGACTACAGACATGTGCCACCATGCCTGGATGATTTTCGGTAGAGATGAGGTCTTTCTATGTTGCCTAGGCTGGTTGCTTTTTCATTTACTAAGCCTTATTGAATAGCTTCACTGTGGTAGCCCTGGGTTAAGGCTGGGGTGGGAAGACTAGAAGATGATTCCAAAATGAATAAAATGTCCTCTGCCTCCCATTCCCTTATCAAGTATACAATTGAGTAAAAGAGATAACAGAAAAGAAAGGATGATTGGATGTTGGAGAGCAGAGAAGGCTGTCTAAGAACTGAAAATGGAAGTCACGTGCTTCAAGATGCCAACCGGAATGTTGCTGTCACAATCTGTTGTTCTGCCTTAGATAACGTTTCAGGGCTGCCATTGAAAGGAGAAAATATTCCCAAGTGGGTGGAAAAGTTGAAAGTAGGGCAAGCTGGTAGATCAAGGTCAGTGCTAAAGTGTGGGTAAGAGGGCAATTAAGCATGGATCTCTCTTCCCTTGGATCTGATTTTTTGCAGTTTTGGGCCAATGTCTTATTTAGAACTTTTTTCTTTTTTTTTTCCTAGTCATAAATATGTGCTAACTTGTGAAATTCAAGAGACGAAAATACTGCACAAAAACAAAGCCACCAAATTGTCAGTGTTGGCTATCGCTGTTGCATGTAGCTCATTATATAATAATAATAATTATTATTATTATTAGTTGTTGTTGTTGTTTGAGTTGGAGTCTGACTCTGTCACCCAGACTGGAGTGCAGCGGCCACTCTCGGCCACCGCAGCCTCGACCTGCTAGGGCTCCGGCGATTCTTCTGCCTCAGCCTTCCAAGTAGCCAGAACTACAGGCACGCACTACCACGCCCGGCTCATTTTTGATTTATTGTAGAGACGAGGTCTCGCCGAGTTGCCCAGGCAGGTCTCGAACCCGTGGGCTCAGGCATTCCACTCACCTCGGCCTCCCAAAGCCCTGGGATTATAGGCTGAGCCACTGAGCCCGCCTTATAATTATTTTAAAAGAAGCTTACCTTCCCCTCTAGGCTGCGACGTTGAGGAAGAGATGAATTCTGACTTAACCTTGTGCTTCCAAACTTAAGTCATAATTTAGTACCTGGTAGGTGCTTCATAAACACGTGATTTGCATTGTACTCTGCTCTGCTCCTCAAATTCCATTTTTCCACAAGCTCATGACAGCACAAGAACACGGTGCTAGGCAGGACTTTGGCCCTCATGACTCCCAACCCCTGGTGTTATGCTTTGATATAGTTATACAATTAAAATTGGCAATCATCTGGCTATAAAATAGGGAGGTTTTCTTGGTTATCAGGATGAGCCCTGTGTAATCCCAAGGTCCTTAAGAGCAGAAGAGGAAGGTAAGCAGATGCGGCAGAAGCATCAGAGGCAGAAGAGAAGCTCAGCATGAGAAGATTTGCAGCATTTCTGGTTCTGAGCTGTAGGGATCGGACTACGTGCGTGGAATGGAGAGAGGGTTCTGGGAGGTAAGGGTGGACCTAGTTGATAACCAAGAAGGAAGTAGCGCCTCAGTCCTATGATCATGGGGAACTGAATCCTGTAACAACACAAATGAGTTTGGAAATGGATACTCTCCCAAAGTCTCCAGAAGGATTGCAGTCCTGCTGTCGCCTTAATTCTAGTTTAGTGAGGCCATGCCAGACTTTTGACCTACAGGACTGGAAAATAGTAAATCTGTGTTATGTTAAGCCACTAAGTTTACGGTCATTTGTAGAAATAGTAATAAGTAACCGATTTAGACATCATTTGTAGACCCCTAAGAATCCTTCTCATATCCGCTACATATCTGCTCTCTCCAAAGAGAAGTCCTCCTGCTCTCCTCTTTTTTTTTTTTCTCAAAATGAAACATTTAATAGTAACTCATGAACAGAAGTGCTATCTCAGGGAACCACAGGAAGGCAGAGCCGTGAAACCAATCTCCAGAAAATATCCTTCATGCGAAAAGGTTTTTTTAATTTTTATTTTAAAGATGTGGGGTACAGTGCAGGGTTAGGTATACAAAAGGTGATTATGCAGGTACCCTTGTTGATGAGGTGTGCCCCTCCTCCCCTGGCAGTTTCCTCCACTGCCAATCCCTTTCTTATAATATTATGATAATTGTTCAAGGTCCACTTATGAGTGAGAACATATGGTACTCTGTTGTTTCTGTGATGGATCACTGAGTATGATTGACTCTAAATCCATCCGAGTTGCTGCAAAGTCCATATGTTTGTCCTTCTTTATGGCTGCATAATATTCCATTGTGTATATGTACCACATTTTTTTAATCAAGTTCAGCTTCGATGGGCAGCATGGTTGGTTCCATGTTTTTGCTATTATGAACAGAGCTGCCACAGACATGCATGTGAAGGTATCTTTTTTGTAGCATGATTTGAGTTCCTCCAGGTATATTCCCAATAGGAACATTGCTGGGTCATATGGAAGGTCAATTGCTAGTTCTTTCAGAAACCGCCACACTGTCTTCCAGAGAGGTCGCACTAGTTTGCATTCCCACCAGCAGTGTAGAAGCATTCCTTTCTCTCTACATCCTCTTCAGCATCTATTGTTTGTTTTATTAATGATGGCCATTCTTACAAACAGCCCCATTAAAAAGTGGACAAAAGACATGAATAGACTTTTCTCAAAAGAAGATATAAAGGCAGTCGAAAGACATATGAAAAAGTGCTCAACCCCACTCATCATCAGAGAAATGCAAATCAAAACCACATTGAGATACCCACCCTCCTCTTAACTCAAAGCACCTGCTATCCACTTGCTTGGCATGTGGAACATAAGATGTGAGTAATCATATGACACAGTTGACTATGAGTCTCTTGAGAGTAGGAACCACATATAAGTCATCCTCATCTTTTTTTGCATAAGGCTTAGGGGAAGTCATTTATTTCTGATAAGATGGTGTCCAAAACCCACTTGGGAGAGAGATGAGAGCAGGCTGGGCTAGAGAAGTTGTTTCTTAAACTACGGTTTATGGTGGGTGGAAGTGTTCAGCTCTAATCCACCAGGAAAGGCACTGTCAAGCCTGGAAGGAAAGCCAAGCCAGATAGGGGAGCTACCAAAGAACCACAGGTATCCAGAACCAGGAAATCTACAAGTGAATATTAATGTTTTGAGACCAGTGAGGAAAGACCTGAGAGATTGCATAAAACATCTGTTGGATTGGGCGATTTGCCTTTTGAGCCCACTTGGAAGTGGTCAACCTGACTTAAAGGGTCCAGGGCAGCATGAATGTTCAGAGAATGACAATTTCCTAGCTGGCAAGCTATATGCATCTCCCTATCACCAGACCATCATCAGGGTATAGCTTCCATCCAATGTTTTATCTCTAGTAATATAGAGATTAACCCTCTCCTCAAATAATTCTAGAGTCCAAATCCACTAAGCTTGGATGGGTCTTGCACCACTTCCTTTGATTCCAAAATGTAAATCTAAAGTTTCAAAAATAAGGTGTTCTCTCCCATCCCTCCCTCACCCCACACATGCATAAACACACTTGCTCTGAACCTGGAAAGTTCCACTCTAGAGCCTACCTTCCTTCTGGGTCTTGGTCAATGCTAGGAACCCTTGTGGTTCTTTCTCAGAAATACAGATCATCCCTAAATCAATTTTTCAGCTCACCAGTCCCAAATGGTAGTCTATCCTGCCAAGTTACCCCTGGAAACATATTTTCAACTCTTTTAGCAGAGAAAAATATTTGGATCGCTGCCTATTTTGCAAAGGCTTAGCATCAGATTACATACTCAGAGCTTCTGTTTTTTTAATATTATGTGTCTGTACTATTTAAACATACATGGAAAGTAGTATTTTTTTCCTAACAAACTAAAGCTTGCTGGCGCCAGTGTTGCGTTGGTGACTGTGACCGTTGTGTGAGTCGTGTCACTGGGATGCAGTTGAAAGCCTCAACGAAGTAGTCTGAAGGCGTGAGATGGAGCCAGCCAGATTGGGACATGGAATGTGGGACTTACTTTTGCTTTTCTGGAAAGGGTGATAATCACTGCCCTTACAAAGACTTTCCATTAATTACTCCAATGTCATATGCTGTGTCTTGTGGCTGACCATGGCAGGCCTTGGGATACTGAAATGTGATTCTCTTTATATTTATAGAGACTCTTATTTATTTATTTATTTATTTATTTTTAAGAAAATTTCCTTTCCATAGTCTTTTTTTAAAACTTAAAAAAATATTCTCGGCCCAAGTATCTAAGCTGTGTAAGCATACGTGCTTTGTAATGCTCCATATTTCAAGAAGGAAAAGAAAGTGATCCTTTGAACATCTTTTCCAAGAGTCTCAACTGATTAAGAATCTATTTTATCTTCTATATCCGTGAATAGCTTGCCAATGATGTGGCCAAAGTCTTTTACCCTTAAATATCATATAGCATCATTAGTGAATACCTCACCTGGGAACTGGCAAATATTTAAGCAGCAGCTGCACTGATGCTTATGGTCCCACCGTCCAAGAAGGAAAAGTTAGCTGAGTCAATTAACAATATAAATAATATTTCAGAGGTCTTTTAAAACCAGTTAAGAAAACAAGCTATTTCCAATCACTTCAGATGAATTATTAACGTTCTAAATTTGAATACCAAAGTTGTTATTTTGCTTTATTAAAGCAGGCATTCCAATTTTCCCTGCTAGGTAGGGCCTTATTAACATAGTTCAAGTTATTATATCTACCTGAAGTAAGCAAAACTATACATCTTAAATAGTTAATAATTTTCTTTAATGCTTTCAACCAGGATTTCACCCTATTTAATGATGTCTGACTCTATCTTTAATTAGAGTTAAAAGCTGTTTGGTCTCTCCCTTCCTCTCTTTGCACTGAGAACTTCGGTTTGACTTCCAATAGCCATCTTTTCTGCTTGACAAGTGTTGCACAGCCCAGATCCTTGCTCAATTCAGCTGGACCCTCAACCCTGGCAGATGGCCTTATTGTGTTTCTTCAAATGGCCGCTGCAATGGCAGAGAAGCCAAGTGGTATCTTTCTGTACAGTTCAGCTCTGCTCCTGTAAAGCAGATCTTATTCCCTTCTAGGCCTGCCACAAGTGGAGGCAGGAGCCCACATTTCTGGAACTTACTATGTGCCACGCTGTGCAAAGCATTGTAATTTCACTCCCATATTTCATCTGAGACACAGAAGACAAAAGTACCATTGTTCCAACAATCTCCTTCTCTACTTAGAAGAGCAAGGATCTCGGCTGAGGACCATCTGATCACACAAATTATGTGAGCATATGTAAGGAAATTGGTCCCTTAAGCCCAATAAAAGAGCCAATAAATTACAACATCTTTAAAAGAAAAGCAGAAACAATTTCACAAGTCAACCACTTCAGTGGAACTGAATATTTTGTTGAATTTGAGGAAAGAATTGCATTACTTGTCGTACTGTAAGTTGTAATAAATAGTCCTGAGTAAAACAGTGATGGGCCGGAAAATCCTTGTAAACTGAGTATCTTGGAGACGATTCAGATAGAGATTAAGGAAGGCGGTTGTTTCTCCTTTTGCTTTTGAGAGTTATTTTCTGATTATCCCTTGATCGGGGTGAGATGGAGACTTTTTGCTTTCCTGTCAAACTGGCGTGATCTTGTTAGGATAATCTTCAGAACACACAAAGTCAGGCACCTCATTTACCTGCTCTAAATACTCCCAGGACTTCCCTGACTTCCACGGTAGAATAATCTAGACTCCTCAGTAGAGCAGATAAAGGCTACACGATCGCTCTCTGACTTGCTGTCCAGCCTCTCTGTGGTATGCCAGTCTTCCACATGTGTAGGGACACAGCTTCAACCTGTCACACGTTCAGAATGCTGTTCCTTCTGCCTTGGGAAGACACCTCCACTCTCACTTCAAGCACCATAAGCCATTGCCCTCCTCACTCATTGCTGTCCTCCTAACCAACTCCACGGCCACCTTGACAGGGCAGCCGCCTTGATATATTGGAATCCCTGATCTGTGTGTTGACTCCTTGCTGGTCATCAAACCTTCCAAGGACAGACACCGTGTCTTTTCAGCTTGGCATTCCCGTGCCTCTGTGGAGTCATTTTGTATGTTTGTGGAGTGAGTATGACTCTCCTTTGAACCCGTGCTGACGTCTCTAAGCTCAGGCAAACAATAGAAGTTAGAGACGAGATGAGGAAAAATAAGGAAATGACAAAATAAGAAAAGTGAGGAAACTGACTTAATTTTTAATTGGACTGTGAAATTCTAGATGACACTTTGTGTGTCTGGGCCTCCATTTCCTGATAAATAGTTAACTCTAAACGACGTCACCAACAGCTAAAAAGAGCTAGAGACAGAGGCCGGACTTCCCTCTGGATTATAGTCTAGTTTTCCTTGTATCATGGGTTCTATCAGTGGAGACCTCCTATACTTGATTTTGTAGGCAAAATCTTATCAGTGTGAGTTCCTCTAAGGTCTTGGAACCCCACATCTCCAGTTTCAATGTTTTCTAATTGATTTTGTTTGGAAAAAAAATGGCCACTGGACACATCACAATCCAAGTACAAGATTTGCCCAGGTGATAAAGACTGCAGATTGTGTGGTACTGAACATAAAGCAAGAAAACCCTTTTCTTTCTCCTTCTGTCTTTATAAAAGTTACAAACTGTGCCTATTTGTGTGCCAAAATATTCTTAAGGGATAAGATAGCAGTAATTGGATGTTCATCATATCCTGAAATAGACGGTTTTCCAAATTGAAAAAAAGATGAAAGTAAATACGTGATGCTAAGAGAAGTCAGCAGTTATGGATGGCTATGTTCAATATGCCATCTGCCAGGTAAAAGAATGTATGAGCTATCTTAGATATAAAGCTAGCCACAGAGAGCAATAAAATGCATTAGAAAAGCAAAGTTATTGGATGCAAATACAAAACATTTTCAGGCTCAATTTTCTGCTGCAAATGGCAGGAAAAAAATGTAACTTCAAGTGTATCATATCCAACTTAAAAGAAAGACTGTCTTCAAAGTCAAGTCACAGTATTTTACAAATTAGAAGATATTTGAACGATCTGAACTTCAGGCTCTTGGAAAGCACATATACAGTACCCAGCTGTCTTCACGTTGCCTTTTAGTTCCTATAAAGTACAGTAAAAGAGACCAATCCCTGTAGGAATGAGATATGTTCTTTTTCGTCTAAAAGAGTTGCACTTTCATGATTTCCCACAAAACAGCTGCAAAAATACCTACAGTAGGGCATCTGGAATTCTTAAAAGTGACTTGAGGATTTGTGGCTAATGAAACATTGTGAAATAACACTCACCATGTTGTAAAAACTACCCTTAACCATTTATTGGCATTTTTTAAGACAAAAATGAAAGGTACCCTAAGCATATTAGCCGAACTTGATTAGAAGAAAACACTAAAGTGACAAAGAAATAGTGTAAATAGATGTTTTGCCAGAAACGGATCTTGACAGGGTTATACATTTAAATCTCTGTGAAAGGTTACAAAGAACAGTGTGGTACAATCATAACGCGGCAGCTGTTAGTTTAAGTGTTTGATCAATTTGTGAGGCATCATCAGTAATAACTTTCATGTTCTTAAAAAAATGTGGTTTCCTATTGAGACTGAGCATTGTTCCCAGAAAAAAAAAAGAAGAAGGAATTCTCTTAAAGATGTTTTTCATTTTTACCTCTCGCAAAACAGGACTATCAAAATGAAAGCAATGGCCTTTTCATGAGAACTTGGGTCAAATAAACCATGTATTGTTCCATCTTAAAATGAAACATCTGGTTGATTTAAGAAGAAAATGAGCTTAATTATTCCTGAGTATCTAACAGAGAGAGGTTAACTTCAAAATCTATATGTCTTTCCAAGTTAAACATGGAGACAAAAAAAACCAAAACAACTATGAAGTTATTTTTTTACTCAGGAAAGTAGTTCTGGAGGTAATTTAGTGAACACAAATTACCATTGACAAGGGAAGAAATAATTTATTCTCCTGGTGAGTATTTTTATATGAGTGGGCAGTGTGGAGCTGTCAGCAGGGAAAAGGCATTTGGATGGATTTAAAATAATTGAAATCCAAGTCCAAAATCCTATAAGATATCCAGGGCATCATATAAAGTTGTGAGATTCCTTGGAGAATTTTAACTGCTAAACTGAGAGTGAAACTATGTGATATAAATTGGGTGGAGAAGAGTTTGCAACATGAGATAAACAGGTTGGAAGGACAGCCAACCTAAAGTATTTCTTAACAAATCCTTTTCTTTTGTCCTCACTTTACTCTCCCCCGGCCCCCCTTGGGTTATCAACCTGAGTCCCTCTTTTCACTGGAGCACTTACGGATATTGAATTGGAAGTCCTGCCTTCGTGCTGGGTGCCCGTTGGCTCCTTCCTTTAAGGTAGACTTTGGCTCACTTTGCTGATGGTCACTACCAGACATAATCCACTTGGAAAGATATTGCCTTTTTTTAGCTGGACCCATGGAACATGGGTGGGATGAGACACTGATACCTGGTCAAGTCTCCCCTCGATGCCTTGTTCCCTCTTCACCACTTGGGCATCCCTTGAGACTGAAGGAATGATCAAATTGTCCTGAAGATATGGAGTAACTACATCCTAAGAGAAGAAAACTTTCAAGTATACTCTAAATTTGTCCTCTTCCATAGTTCTGAGGGAAAGTACCCATAGTTAGAGAGAATAGTACCTTGACGAAGGACTTTCTCTGGGATGCGCTCAAATGGTTAACCCTGACCACCTGGCCTGTACTTTTTTCCACCATCTCTTCTGTTCTTCATGGTGTGAAACTCCATATACCTTTTGGGAAAATCTGAACCCCTTCATTGGCTCATCTCAGGGTCTGTTCTTTTCTCTGCCAAGCATTCTATATCTTTAAATTTGGAATACTTTCTCTCTAAGAGGAACAGGGGACCGGAAGGCATGGTGATGGCTAGTCTTTAGCAGTGTAAGTCTTGATGAACAAACCGTCTAATCTCTTTACATGGTGAAGCCACTGTTGACTCTCACATACATACTACATGTCTTACAAGGACAAGCTTTAAATCTCAGAAAGTATCATTTAAACCCAGAGGAAGAAAAATAATGACCTACCCTATAATTTGCAAAACTGCCTCTCTTACAATGGAGTTGTACTTCACTATGGTACACAGAGCACTATTGATGCAATCTGTTAATACCCAACAATGCTCTCCTTTTCTCTCTACCATCTACAGGGGATAGCCATATAGCTTTGATTAGGACACTCTCATCGGGCACTTTGTGGTTGCCAAACAACTCAAATTTTTATCCAGGGGTCATCACAGTCTCTTTCTGGGGTGAGGAAGTTGTAGAGACACTTGAAATTATGTTGTCAATGTCTATAACTGATTACTGATCATCTAATGAGATGCAAGGTGGGTAGTCATATAAATAACCTCAAATAACTTATGCTCAAAATACTCTTAATCTAATGGTGCATGTATATTGGAAGTGAGATATATCAATAATTTGAAAATCTACCATAACTCAAGGAGAACACCGAAGCTCCACTCTCAAGACCAAATGCTAGAGGCGCTGCAAACTGGTAGCACATTTGCAATGACTCTTCAGTACAACCTCCATATTTCTGGAGATTGAAGTGATCTACCCTATCATTCAGAGTATTCTGGAACTCAAGCAAGAACTATCTCCAGGTCTGTGACTCTCTAACTTTTTCTTGAGAGGTGTGTGTGTGTGTGTGTGTGTGTGTGTGTGTGTGTAGCAGGAGGAAGAAGACGAGCAACAGCAGATATGTGTTTATTTGTATGTACATGTCAGGGGAGGGAGGGAACAGCACATGAAAAAGCGCCACCAAACGCTTTTCATGGCAAAGATGGCTCAAGAACAGCAAATTTCATGCAGAATCTGAAATGACCAAAGAAGCTCTGCATATTCAGGACATACCTTAGGCCAAATTGCCAGTTTTGCCAGCTATTTGCAAGACTAGCTGGTACACCAGTCTTACCAGGGAGTCGGTTGTGCAACAAATCATTTGATCAGTGAATCCCACAAAATGAGGGACTCAGAGGCTCCTCCTATTGCCTGTATGTTTTCTCACTGTGACTTCTTGGTTTCATGCTTCTGCCTTTATTGTTGCAACAGGTGTGGGAAGGACAGGGCAAGAGAGAGCAGGAGAAGAGAGAAAGGGTGTCTGCTGGTGAGAACTTTAGTCTAGGTGGAGGGGATGGGAACAGGAGCCGTAGGCAAGGATCCCTGGAGTGGAAGTTTGGAGTGAGGAGCTCAAGGTCCCACTTCAATCACAATGTGCAGGCAGTTGTGTATGCTCTGTGTGGTCCACCATGTTTACACCATTTAACAGAGCTGCTGAGCTTACACTGGAAGGTTGGTTGTGTGTATGTGTGTGCGTGTGTGTGTGTGTTTAAATGTACTAGTAAGAAAAATGCACTAGTGAGAAAAATAAAGAGTTATTTCTACTTTAAAAATAAATCAGTAATAAATCCAGGGACTAGAGTTAATTTTCAATGTATTGTGAAAGATAAATAAGTTCTATAACTAAAACAAAGACATCTGACTTTATTTCAAAAGGCAATATTCACTTAAGAGTTCACAATACTAAGATGAATGCAAAATGGCCAGGTAACTTTAATATTATGCTAGTGAGCAAATCTTTTAAAAAAAAAACTCTCTTAATGGGTTTTCTCTTTCTGTTTTCAAGGATAAGGACATTGGTTCTTTGTTCCTTGCCACGGTTTTGAGCTGTTTTGATAGTTCTCTGATCATTCCAAGAATTGTTAGTGAATTCTCAATTTAAGGCCTCTGGAAAAAGTACAGGTATTTATTACCCAATATTTGATTATTTTAGTGGGAATTGGAAGGTCAGGTGGAGTCATAAATTCAAGGCAAACAATTTAATGTTGCAACTCACTTAATAAAATTAAATCCAGGACACACAAATCACTGAGTAGGAAGAAGACCTTCTGGAAGAGGTTACAATTCAAGTAAGAGGGCTTCTCATCAAGACAGGGCCTCAGGACTTTGGCACTGAGACATAGTCTTGCATCCAGAGGAAGAAAAGAAGCTTTGCACATTCTTTGAACTTATCTTCACTGCTTTAAAAAATAAAACAAGAGGGAGAGCTACAGCTAGAGAATGAGAGGGATAGGATATTAAGGCAACGATGATGCATAAAGGATAAAAAGAAGGAACATCTGTAGGATAATTAGCAAATCCCTTCACAAGCAGAACATTTAGAACTTTAAACTTTTCGACACCTAGTGGACCACATTGTTTTCAAAATACTGTTTACTATTATTTCCTACTCTAAATTCAGGCAATTCAGGAACTTCTTTAAAGAGAATAGAAGGAAAAGGTGGGGGGGTTTCGCTTTTTTCTGGAACTACCATTTTAAATCCCAACTTTCATGGAGTTTTGGTATTTTGTTTCCCCTGAGAAAGGGACATTGCTTTCAATATAATTCTCAAGCTTGCTAAGTATTCAATTTGGCCAATGTTTTGAACCAAATGAATGTGGTACCCGAAGTCACCCCTTTTTAACAAATCAAACAGATCATATATTCCACCTTCTCCAGTTGCTAAGGAAAGTTAGGGGATGTATGTTACATCAGACAAACACAGAAAGGGGCTGGAGATGGTTGTGGCCCCATCCAGCTAGGGGAGTGGGGAACTGGAGAACAATTAGCCTACGAGATTGGCTCGGTTTCCTAAAGGAAAATGGAGGTGAGATCAGTTTTTATACTTCATACTTTAAGAATAAAATATGGAGGCTCAAGCCCATAATCCTAGCACTTTGGGCGGCGAGGCAAGAGGACCGCCTGAGTCCAGAGGTTCAAGACCAGCATGAGCAACTTGGCAAGACCTTGTCTCTACGATGAATAAAAAAGATTAGCTGGGCGTGGTGATGCACACCTGTGGCTCCAGCTACTTGGAAAGTTGAGGCAGAAAGATCGCCGGAGCCCAGTAGGTCGAGGCTGCGGTGGCCGTGAGTTCCACTGCACTCCAGCCTCGGCCACAGAGTAAGACTCTGACTCAAAAAATAAATAAATCAATAAAGGTCGACTTTAAATGTAAAAGAATAAGAGGAAGTCAGCTAAGGAAGGGAGGCTAGACTCCCAACTGAGTAAAGAAATAAAAATCAACTGATAGTCCACCATCCATCCCCAGGGAAACAGAGGCAGAAAGTAACTCAGGCAGCAGCTTCTGGAATGGCAGTGATTTTATCCATCACTGATCCTTGCCTTTTTGTTAGCCTGCCCTTCTCACCCGCTCTTCTCTCTCTCTTACACCTTTTTCTTCGTCTCGTGCTATCCTCTGATAATGCATCAGGGCTACTGTGCCTCTACCAGGCCTGCTGCTCTGAGGTTTACATAGGATACGTTTTGACAGGGAAGCAGGATTCTGGCAGTATGGGGGACGAATGGTGTCAGAGGCTTGTCACTTCAAGCTCCGATGTCCACCTCCATGAATCATTAGGTGATTTCAGTCAGTGAAAATATGCCATTTATCAGCATCCCTCGAAACGCCATGACATAACATCCAAGAGAACACACATCCACGTTCTTTCGTAAGTCAAAATAGGCACAACCCGTCAGTCGCCACCGGCCATTGGTGACGAGCCCAACCAGTGGCGTATGTGCTCATTTCAAGGAAGTGTCCACCATATCATGAAAAAAATTACAAAATGCTACTCTCTCGGCTTCCTTCTTCTGTGTCTTTTTGTCCTTCTTGGGGAATTTGTTATGGGTGCGTGGACCCCACCGATCTCCTAGGTCAATGGCCGATGCTACAAAAAAGCTCTTAGTGGCTCGTTTAGTTCGACACCTTTGGTCCCTGCCTTGCCCGATTTAAGAAGCACTTACATTATAATGTGCTACAACACCCCCCACCCCTTTTCAAACATGCTCTGCATTCAGTGTAATGTTCATGTGTTTCAGTAGGGTTTGGCTAATGGTAGGCACCAGATAGAGAGGACAGAGAGAAGGGAGAAACCAGGGCATCTGAAATATTCCTGAGTGACACAAAAACTAATATAATTATATTTATCAGGTCCACTTGGGAAGACAGGAACCACCCTGGATACCCAAGACAAAGGGAATTTAATTCCTTACTTGGATAGCAGACACTGAGTAGCGAATCAGGCACAGTGGTGCAGCCCAGAGATCGGCAAGAGAAGGGAGTTGCTACCTCTCCCAGGCTGGAGGGGGACAGAGGAAGGTCACAGTCACCTGAGCCCTAGGGTCAGGGTTACAGGAGCCAGAGAGAGCCATGACAGCCCAGTGGGCACTGGAGGTGGGGAAAGGCCAGCTGACCAAGGCAAAGAGGGCAGGGGAATAGACCATGACTTCTCCCTTCTTTCTTTCCTCTATATCTCCTGCCAGTGCCTTCCCTTAACCAAACTCTTCTGAAACACAGTTGACAAGGAAGACTGGGAGACTCAGCAGAGGTGAGGCTCCCAGTGATAAACGAGGGCAGAGGAGGGAAAGGACTGGATCAGACAGCCGTGGCCCAGGACTGGCACCGTGGTGGAGAATTATCTTAGTTAATAATACCACTCAGTGCTGAACACACTCAGAAAAGAGAGAGGTACTGTTCCTGGCACATTATACCATAGGTGCTGAATAGAGTTTTATATGTCATGTATACATTTACACATACACACCAGGGTGACTCAGATAAGTCACCAAGGAGCGCATATGCAAAACTGAGAACGGAAACATTAGAAACGGCGTCAAATAACTTTAGAGTTATTTCTCTCCAGCGTTGCCTAAAAACCAAAGGGATCACTCTGCACATACGTGGTGCTCTTGCAATCAGAACCCTGAATCCAAGGCAGCTAGTGACTTAGTCTCCTTTCTCTTCAGCAAAAGCAAAGGTTGGCAGGCCTGGGAAACTGGCAGCCCATGGAATGCACATTTCCCACCAATCTATTTTGCCCAGCTTTTTATCAGTCCTTGGAGCTTATGGTGTCTAACTTGTGGCTCAACCACAATTCTGACAGTAATCAGCAAGTGGGGGCCACACCACCCTGACTTCACTGTGATGACATCAGAGCCGAGAGACTGGGGTGCGAGTCTCAACATGCTGGTGTCAAAGCCAATCCACTCTTCCAATTGGCCAACATTAAGCCAAATGATTATTTAAGGCCCCGGTAGATCCCGGTGGCTACTCCAAGTAAGCACTTGAGAGCATCTCTGTACAGTGAGGTGAGACTTTGGAGTCAGACAGATCAAGCGCCAGATGCCAAATCTTTTGTTCACCAGCTCTATGGCACTGGGTGTCTCAAGTCACTCATCTGTCAATAGGAAGAATGATATTAGAATTTAGGGCAGGATACCCATAAGCCTAGAACACCAGCACAGGGCATGTGTTCAACTATGACACTTTCTGTATGTGTGAATGCTCAGTGCAAATCGATCATTGGGAATAATGATAATTCACGAAAGCGTTAGTTTTGAAAGATGGGCTATCGGGCCAATCACTCAAATGGAATTATGGTGTAAATCTCAAAATCGGTTGCCCATATGTTGCATGGAATGTGTGCTTTCCTTGCTTGAGACAAAAATGTTCCCCAGGCTGTTCACGTAGCAACTGACACTCACATGGTGATCTTAGTCCATAAAGTCAGCAGACCCTGCAAAGCAACTTTCCACACTGGGTCAATAAATACGAAGTCATTAGTAATGCTGATTACCCCCTGATTTCACCGGTACTAAGAAAAAAAACAGTCCTAAATATGTTTTACTTTGAATGTGAACATCGTGTTTTACTGTCTATAAATGACATTGAAGCATTAATATTTGTTGTAATAAAAGTGTGGAGACTATGGATTGCAAGCGAGATTACTACTTGCTAAGGTGGCACTCTCTACCTCTTAAATATAAATATTTCTCTCCTCCCTTTCTTTTTCTTTCTCTGCCCACCCTCCGTCTCCTTATTCTGTGTGCTCTCCTACACACGGATAGCTCACCATGAAATTAGACACACATAGTTATTTGTAGCAAAGCATCCAACAGGCCATCTAAAAAATGCGAGACATATCCAAGTAATTATTTTAAGGATTTTGTTATTTCAAAATTTGACAAATCTGCACATGAGAAGAGTCCAAAAACTAGGCAACTACTTTTCTTTCATGGGATATGTTGACACATTCAGCAAATAATTTCCAAAACGCTATGAGACGTTTGAAGTTGTTTTTCTCTCTAGACAATGTGTGTGGCTAGAAAATCACATTTGTGCAGTTGTTTTCTTAGACCAGCTTGCCAGGTGACCAGAAATAAGAAGCAGGTTCTTAAAAAATTACCTCCTCCAATGCCTATCTCCTCCAGCCGAGAGGTTCAGTGCATTCCAACTGTACTTTTTTTTTTTTTGCTTGAACACCCTGTGTGGCCTTGCTCAGTTTAGATTTGAACCCAGTTCAAAAAAGCACCAGTCCAGGAAAAGATTGCGCAAGAGTTCCGTGTTTACGCTGCGCCGTGCATTCTCAACAATCCTGGCCACGCAATCCATAAACATCAATCTAAATTTTATGAGATTACCAGTCAAGTTTTCAGAAAATATTGCAAATTTCAAGGCAAAAGCGGATAAAATACTATATAAAGCAATGTTTTCCAAGAAGTTTATGTAAGACAATGAGCACGAGTGCATTTATCAAATCAGTGAAGCAAACATATGTCTCCGTTGGGCTCGCACTGTTGCTAGGTGCTCGGAGGAACAAGAACATGAGTAGATCTAGCTCTACGCCCTCACTCAAAAAAATTATATTGTAATTTTTTGTCTTGCTTTTGTAGAGGGCTCTGTTCTTCCCAGGGCTTTACACACCCGATTTAACGTTATTGTCATGAGGAAGTCATGGTACAGTCTCTCTCCAAGTGAGTAAAGAAATTGATCTTGGAGAGTCCAATAATACAACCAATGAAATGATTAATTCAGTTTCAATGATTCAGTTTTAAGGGTGGGTAAGCAAAGCATATTCTTAGTAAATGATTCCTCAAATTGTCCTATACTTATCAATGGAATTTTTATCCTAGTAATAATAAAAGCCACATCAAGGTTGTTTGATGTAAAGGCAGGATTTCTGATAAATATGTGCTCTTACACAAGGAACAATAGGTAAACTGGAAATCTGAAGGCCTTCCCAAAAGTGGGGTTAATCAAAAGCCAACATGGCAGATTAGGATCCAAAATGGAGTTGCTTTGGCCTCCATAAAGGCGAAGAACACTGTTACGAGCTTCAAAGACTCGATGGGGAGGGAAGGACAGAGGGAAGAAATTTAGGTCCACCAACATCAGAAGGAAAAAGCGGGGTAGAAGACCAGAGATAAGAGCCTGCTGGCCACATATAAGCAACAACATGGCAACATGACCGTCTAGGGCAGAAGGTTCATAGGCCAGAGAGAAGAGATGCATCAGGAAGATTACATGGTATATGCTGGAGGGCCAGATCCTACAAGACCTTGTGGCCATTGTGAAGACTTGGGTTTTCACTGGATACGATGTGGGGACCCATTGAAGGGATTTGAGCAGAGAAATGACGTGATCTGACTTGACTGTGAGTAGCAACAGTGGAGGCAGGGACCACCTGTTTTCACAGTTTAAGCCAAAGATGACATTGTTTGGGCTAGGAGAGCAATGCTGGAGCTGACCATAAAAGAAAAGATGGATGATCCATTTTGAAGGTAAAGCTGAAAGACTGGCTTAGGGGACTGTGAGAGAAATGGAGAAGTCAAAAACCCCTTCCAGGCCCTGTCCTGAGTTTTCACTTGCTGAGATGGAAGGGGAAGAGGCTGGAAGAGAAGCAGATGTGGAAAAAAATGGAGCTTCAGGCTCGTGTTTTTGATGTGCTCCACCGAGATCTATTGACTTCTAGGTGGCAATATCGACTTCTAGGCCGGGAAACCTGTCTGGGGATAAAGGGAGCAGCTCGCTCCAAAACCGTTGCGTTATCCCCATCCTCTCTTCCTTCCCATGTTCATGGTTTCTGGTCAGTTACTACACATTGTCAGTTTTACCTTGGAAACCCTCTCTCTCTTTCACCAGCCCTTAGTTTTGTATTCACTATTCCTGTCTATGCATAAGCACTCTTCTTCCTAGTTGATGACAACCTCATCTTAGTTAATACTCCTGCTTTTCCTTCCTTCAATCAATCCTAATGACAGCCACCAGATCAACCTGTGGCACCTGGTGTGTGCTCATAGATAGTAGAGAAATAAGTGAAGCATCTCATCTGTGGTTTGATTTAATTTAGCCAATAAAGTCTAGCTTTTCAGTTAATGATTTCATGATCTTAACTTCATTTTACAGGTTGAGAAACTTGAGTCTAACTGAGTTTAACCAACTCCTACGAATCCATCCAGTTAGTCCATGGGAAGTCTGGAATTCATACCCTTGGCTGTTCCCCATGCTTGTGTTGATCACCACCCCTGTGGAGAAATTCTTCATTTCCATGAAAACTCCTGGAAAAAGTTGCTTTACTGGCTTCTTCTACTCTCCCTTTGTGCTGTCTCCTCAATTCACTATAATCAGGTGTTATCTCATCATTTTGCTCAAGGTCACTAATGACCAAAATCTTGCTCTACCCAATGGTCACTCCTCAGTCCTCACCTTCTCTGTTCCTTTTGCAGCATTGGACATGACTCATCACTCCCTTCTTTTTGATATTTTAAATCGCCATCTTTCTCTGATCTCCATATGCGTAAATTCGCTTGGCAGTTCAAAGAACATCTCAAAATTAGCATTCCCCCAAAGCACATCTAATTTCCCACCCCAAAAACCTGACTAGAATTGAACGGGAGAAATCAGAAATATGGCATTCAGCATCCCCAAAGCCACGGGAGAGGCAAGCAGATTTAGTCCATCCACATTGATCGCACTTTGCTGTGGATGAGGTAGCTACGAGCTCATGAGGCATTCTTGATGGCACCAAGAATCTTTTTCTTGATGTACGGTAGCTCCCTGACTCACTCCACAAAGCTCAAGTTCTCCTTAAGCTTACTACATTATGTCTGAGACATCCTTGCCCATGAAGTAAGATGGGTATTTTATTCAGAAGCATCTTTTTGAAACTGATTCCACGTCCAGAGAAAAGGTAGGCATCGGGGAGAGAGTGAGGTAAAAAGGCCCCAGCTAAGTAACCTCAGAACTTGATCTTCCCTTATTATCTGCTGACACAGATGTAATAGGAGCATCCGGTATCAATCTCATGTTCGTAACAACTGAACTAGAGACTGGCCTCGTGGGAAATAGAACGAGACTATGGACAGGAAGTGGGCGCCTCTCTCCTTTCAGGGACGTATTTGATTCCCAGTTGCTTCACTTCTCACTGCTGTGGACCTCAGGGTCTTCCTCAGCTCTTTCTCTCTTCTGCTCTCTCTCTCTCTAGTTAAGTTTGCTCTGTTTACACACGGCCTCCACCCTGTCAGCCAGAGCTCAGTCTATGCCACGTTTCAGGTCAGTCTCTGTGTCTCTTGGTTCAAGTCCCAAAGAGGGGAATCTGAATGGTTGCTAGACACCAATGACTTGGATGATCTTGAGTCAGATACCGTGTCTGTGGCCATTAAGAGTGGGGCTGTGTTTTTCAAACATGAACATCTGAGCTCACAAGATCCATGAGCTCTAGTATTTCTCAGTTGAAAGGGACCATTTTATAGTAAATCACAACCTATTGTGGATTGTCAAGTGACAAATAGCAAAGAAGAAAGCTCATCTTTTCCTGATAAACCCTCCCTGAGAATAAACTTCACATGTAAGGATTAGTGAAAATTATAGAAGTAGGAATCAAACACACTGGAAAGAAAGCATTGATATTTAAAAAAGGAGAAAGTCAGAAGATTGAAATGAAGGAGAAAAGTGGAAATAAAGAGAAGAACAGAAGTCACCGCATGGAATGTCTCCCTGAATGTGTGCACATGTGAGACTGCAGATCCCTAGAGAAAGAATGAATTGATTTCTGGAGAAACCAAAAATGCAAAAGGGAAATATTGGTTGGATTGTAGCCAGTTTTTCAGCTCCAGGCATCTGGAGCCAAGACAAGGAAAGGTGAAGAGCTGTCCCTGCTGTAGCTCTTGCCTCCGTGGGGGCTGGTTACTGGAGATATTTACATTAAATTAACGTGGCTGGCTATGGCTGTGTTCAGCACTTGGATACGCGGTTAAATAATCAGTGTGGTTTGGCTGCTGGTTTCTTTACTGTGGTTAAATAATTGGTGTTGTCTTGGTTGCTCGCTACTTTAAAAATGTATATGTGCACTTGTTTCGCCCGTTTTTTCTTCCCCTTGAGCAATTTTGACAAGCCCTTGGCAGAAAAGTGAGTGGTTGGCTTTTAAAGGGATGCTTTTTATTCCCCCCTTGTTGTTCATGTTTTTCTCAGATGCTTTTCAAGGATTTGAGACTCTTAGAGTCTTTCTTCCCTGGACCTAGAAGGCCCTAGGAAGGAACTCAGTTCACTACTTGTGTTTGTAGAATAGAGATAAGGCTAAGTTTGAAAGCATCTCTGGTTTTCCAGAAAGTCCAGAAAAGGACTTCTCTTTTGTAATAATGATTCAATTGATTTTCAAATTCACCATGAAAATGGGGAAAGAAAATTACGATAGCCAATGGACAAAATGACCTCTGATTAGGTTTCTCCTGGTGTTAGATATTGGTGAACCTCTAGAACCTAGAAGCTTCTGACACATATTGGCATGCCATATTTGTTCAGGGCATAAAGGAAAATAACAGTGAAACTTGTAATTCAGGATTGACATAGCATCCATTCCAGAAAGTTGGTTCATTTAGTAGTCTTGTTGATCTGTTTAATGATTGTCAGACTACCACAGACTGCTTTGCCCTGGGACATAAGAAACCTTCTCCTCTCCACATGGCTCTGTCCATCCTCATATCCCCAAGCCCATTTCTGACCCCAGACAAATGACAATCAGGGCAATTAATACTCTTTCAGCAGCAAATTGTTGGGGATGGCTGGGCAGTGGACAGCTCAATCCGGGACAAGCTCCACTCAACGTACACAACAAAGGCAAGTCATAAATGAAGGCAAAGTCTCTGACTGCTGTTCAGAAACCATGAGATTCTTGGGGTTCCATGAAATACAGGAACACAACGCTCCATGTTCAAAATCAGATACAGAGTGGAAATTGATGTTTCAGAGTAGAAAAGTGGGGAGGAAAGAGGAGAGTTTTGCTTGTCAAATATGTCTTGTCAATAATAGCAAAATGTCATCTCCAACAGACTTCCAAAGCATACATTTTATGCTAATCTTTTGGTGGTTCCCTGGATAAAAAAAGGTTGAGATGGGCCGGGCTCGATGGCTCAGCCTGTAATCCCGCACCTTTGGGAGGCTGAGGTGAGTGGATTGCCTGAGCCCGCGGGTTCGAGACCTGCCTGGGCAGTGAGACTCATCTCTACAATAAATCAAAAAATCACCGGGCG